>NW_027397068.1:35148430-35233241 GCF_003265705.2 Callorhinus ursinus | reverse complement strand
GGGGGATGGGTTAGCCCGGTGATGGGTATTAGGGAGGGCACGTATTGAATGGAGCACTGGGTGTTATACGCAAACAATGAATCAAGGAACACCACATCAAAAACTAATGATGTAATGTATGATGACTAACATAACACAATAAAATAAAAAAATAAAAAAAAATAATAATTTTAAAATGTGGAAAAAAAAAAAGACCCAGCAGACTCAGAACAGCTTTCTACCTTCTGCCTAAAAGAATTTAGATAGGGAGCTACACCAGGAATAGAGCTCCTACCACATGCAACTTTTTCTATTAGAAAGACTCTTTTGATGGCATGATACACATCTGTTTACCACATATGTGCTCTCCTCATCTTCCTGTGAATTGTCTTCCTCGTCTTTGATTTCCAAAGCATTTTACCCCCTTCTCTTTAGCTCAGGATGGTTTATAAGATTCAGTTGTCAGACTGTCTGACTCTTCATGCTTTTGTGTGTCTCTCACACATATATAATTAAATTTCTCTTCTGTGAATCTCTGTCTTATGTCAATTTAATTATTAGACCAGCCAAAGAACCTAGAAAGGATAAGGGAAAAGTTTTTCATTCCCAAACTAAAATGAAGCAACTCACCTTAGGAGTTCTTTGAAATGAAGTGTGAACTTCTGATATAAAGGCAAGTGAGAATAATTGTGTACTGCTGAAGGAGAAAGACATGGATAAAAACTAAGTTTTCCACAAAGAGATTTAATGATTCATCAATTAGTAGAGCTCCCAGAATCAAGAACTCATTAAGGAAGAGGGATTAGGCTGATGTTGACCAGTAGATTGTCCAAAGGTCTAGTGAAAAGCCTGGATGCATTTACCATAAATAATGGATGATAAATGCTTCAAGCAGTTTGTTGCTACTCAGAGATGCTGGGTAGGGTCCAAAGTCTCTGCTTTTGAATTATAGCAGAAAATATGCATGCATTTGTTTGCTGTCGCACTCATGATACTCTAATGGCCAGAGATCAGTAGTACAATGGATTGAGTTTCTTCTTCTTCAATAGCACAAGTATTGGTGTCTTTAAATCTTTGTGATGTTTCTTATGAAACAGAATGGAGAATAAGTGAATAAGTGTAGTGTGAACAGTTGAGAAGTTGAGGGAAGAAATCCATATCTGCAAGAAGAAAATACATGTATTTTGAAGGATTAGGCACTTTCCCAAATTCTACAGTAGGCTTGACACAAATGTAATACTCATTTAACTACCAGTAACCATTTACCTAACATTAAACCCCTCGATTGTGTTACTATTTGCTAAGTCTTCATACCACTATATCACAGAGAGATAGGTCCTGGGGTCGGCTCCTCAGGTACTGTTCTGTGTCCTCTTATTCAGGGGTTCTACACTCTCCAGTCTTCCAAATAGAATGGTCATAAAGGATAAACATTCTAAGGTTTATTCAAATTCCCTCTCTATGTACTTGGATTATTGACCTTAGATGCTGCTGCTCTTCTATTGTTACTTCTTCCTGAATAACAGACATCTCTTCACATATACTGAGATAAATCACCACTCACTGGCATTTGTTAATGTTATGGCATACACACTATCAGATTTGGAATGACTCAAGCCCTTCCTAACACATCTCCTCACCACCCCCCTTCTGTAAACACTTCACCAGGCAAAGGTAGTTTGTGTCTCTTACTTAGAACGACTCTCAGGAACTTTAGAGTTCATCTTTGGTTTCATTAAATAAAAATTTGATTCAAGGAAGGCTTTAATCCCTTTTATTGGAGCAATTTTACTGTTACGAAAATAAGTGTTTAATGTGACAGAAATTTGACCTTGCAATTATTCAGAAAACCTTTTCCTCACAGTGTTCTCTAAATTAAAATGTAACACTATCATGAAGCAAAAGTTGTCAATCGCTAGAAAAGAATAGTTGATTCCCTAAAAATAAATAGCTTGAGGAAAGTAACTGAAACTTCTGGTTATGTAAATTTTCATTATTTGCCAAACTTATGAGGGTGATGAGTGGAAAAATTATCTGCTTACAACCTCTGACCTATTATTGACTAACTGCTAAGCTATGTTGGCCTTGTCTTAAATATAACACAAGAATTTAAAAAAAAATCTGAGTAGTAACATCAGAGTGTGCAAAATGCTGGGGATAGACTCCATAGAATTAGTTCTAGTAAGTCACTATACAAAAAAATTAAAAATAAAATAAAGCAAAAAAGCAGAACACCACTTCCAGGATAAGATCAGAATCCTAAAATGTCCAGTTTTCACCAAAAAAAGTACCGTATACAGGCGCCTGGGTGGCTCAGTTGTTAAGCGTCTGCCTTCGGCTCAGGTCATGGTCCCAGGGTCCTGGGATCGAGCCCCACATCAGGCTCCCTGCTCGGCAGGAAGCCTGCTTCTCCCTCTGACCCTCCCCCTGCTTGTGTTCCTTTCTCGCTGTGTCTCTCTGTCAAATAAATAAATAAAATCTTAAAAAAAAAAAGGTACCATATACCAAAAAACAAGAAAGTATGATACACATGCAAGAAAAAAAAAGCAATTAATAAAAATTGTGTATGAATGGACCCAGACACTGGACTTAGCAAACAAAACAGCTATAAAAAAATATGTCCTATTTGTTGAGTCACAAGATCTCAAGAAATGTTTGATTTGACAGAAGAAAGAATCAGGAAACATGAAGACAGATTGATAGAGAAAAGAATTACAAACACTGAAAAGAATAGAAAGACAAAGAATGAAGAAAATTGAACATAGCCTCAGAGACCTGTAGAAAATATATAAGTGCAAGGAGAAGAGAAAAGGGCAGAAAAAAAAATCATTGAAGAACTTGTGACCAAGATCTTCCCAAATTTGATGAAAAATATTAATGTGTACATCCATGAAGCTCAACAAACAAGCAGGATCAACGTGAAGTGATTTAAAGCTATACATATCATAATTAAACCACTGAAACATACATTTTTAGGGTTCTTTCTTTTATTTCTGTGAAGGATGCTTTCAGTGTTTTGATGAGGATTGTGTTACATCTGTAGATGGCTTTGGGTAGTAGGGACATTTAATGATATTCATTCTTGCAATCCACAAACATGATATGTCTTTCCATTTTTTTGTGTGTCTTCTTTGGTTTCCTTCAGCAAAGTCTTATAGTTTACATTGTACAGGTCATTCACTTCCATGGTTAAATTTACTAAGATTTTGTTGTTTTTACAGATTTTTATTTATTTATTTGAGAGAGAGAGAATGAGAGATAGAGAGCACGAGAGGGAAGAGGGTCAGAGGGAGAAGCAGACTCCCTGCTGAGCAGGGAGCCCAATGCGGGACTCAATCCCGGGACTCCAGGATCATGACCTGAGCCGAAGGCAGTCACTTAACCAACTGAGCCACCCAAGCGCCCAAGATTTTATTGTTTTTGATGCTACTATGAATGAGATACTTTTATTTCTTTTTCAAAGATCTCATTATTAGTGTAAATGAATGAAACGGATTTCTATATACTGATTTTGTATCCTGCAACTTTACTCTGATTATGGATTCATTTCAATAGTTTTTTGATTGACTCTTTGGGATATTCTATATATAAAGTCATATCATCTGCAAATAGTGGCTATTTTACTTCTGCCTTTCTGACTTGGATGCCATTTATTTCTTTGTCTTACCTAATGGCTCTAGCTAGGGCTTTTAGTACCAGAAGAAAGGTGAGAGTGGGCATCCATGTCTTGCTCCTGATCTTAGAGGAAAAGCTTTAAACCTTTCACTATTGACCATGATATTAGCTGTGACTTGTCATATATAGTCTTTATTATGTTGAGGTATATTTCTTCTGCACTCAGTCTCTTAAGGGTTTTTCATATGAAAGGATGTTGTGTGTTTTCAGTTGCTTTTTCAGTGGCTATTGAGATAGTCATGGCATATTATTTTGATTTTATTGGTATATTACATTTATTGAGTTCTGTGTGTTGAATGAAACTTGCATCCTAGAGATAAATCCCACTTGGTCCAGGGGTATACTACCTTAATGTGTTCTTGAATTCAGTTTACTTTTTTGAGGAGAATTTTTGCATCAGGACTATTGGTCTATATTTTTTGTTTGTTTTTATTTAAATTCAATTAGCCAACATATGGTACACCATTAGTTTCAGATGTAGAGTTCACTGATTCCCCATCAGTTGCATATAACACCCAGTGCTCATTACATCACATTCCCTCCTTAATGCCCAACACCCAGTTACTACATCCCCCCACCCACCTCCCTTCCAGCAACCCTCAGTTTGTTCCCTATAGTTAAGAGTCTCTCATGCTTTGTCTCACTCTCTGATTTCTTCCCATTCATTTTTCCCTCCATTCCCCTGTGATCCTCTGTGTTGTTTCTTACATTCCACATATGAGTAAAACCATATAATTGTCTTACTCTGATTGACTTATTTCACTCAGCATAATACCCTCCAGTTCCATGGAGTATTTTTTCATGTGTCTGTTGGCCATTTGTATATCTTCTTTGGAGAAATGTCTGTGCATGTCTTCTGCCCATTTCTTGACTGGATTATTTGGTTTTTGGGTGTTGAGTTTGACAAGTGCTTTATACATCTTGGATACTAGCCCTTTATCAGATATGTCCTTTGCAAGTATCTTCTCCCGTTCTGTAGGTTGCCTTTCAGTGTTACTGCTGGTTATGGGTCTGTTTGAATTTTGTATTTCTTTCTGTTTCAGTTTTGGTAGTTTGGTGTTCTTGTCTGTTTTGGTATGAGGGTTAACAGTGGCCTCATAGAATGAGTTGGAAATGGGCCTTCCTCCTGGATATTATGAAAGACTTTGAGGAGGACTGGTATTGTTTCTTTAAATGTTTAGTAGAATTCACCTGTAAATCCATCTGATCCTGGGGGTTTTGTGTTGGGTTGATGATAACTGATTCGATTGGCTTATTCCTCATTTTTCTCTTCAGATTTTGTATTTCTTCTTGATTCAGTCTTGTAGGTTGTTTGATTCTACAAATGCATCCATTTCTTATAGATCATGTACTTTTCTTGCATATAATTGTTCATAGTCATCTCTTATGCTTCTATGTATTATTGCTGTAGTATCACTTGCAATGTCTCCTCTTTCATTTCTAATTTTGAGTCATCTGTCTTTTCTTCTTTGTTAGTCTAGGTAAAGTTTTGTCAATTTGGCTGACCTTTTCAAGGAACCGGTCTTAGTTTTGTTGATTCTTTTTATTGTTTTTCTGGTCTCTATTTCATTTATTTCTGTTCTGATCTTTTGATCTTTATTATTTCCTCCTTCTGCTAGCTTTGGGCTTAACATGTTCTTCTCTTGTTCCTCAAGCTGTAAAATGAAGTACATTATTTGCTCTCTTTCTAATCTGTAATGTGTGATTATTGGTATTAAATATCCATGCAGAATTGTTCTGGCTGCATCCCGTAAGAATTGATATGATGTTCTAAAAAAGATTTGATATGTTGCATTTCCATTTCATTTGTTCTGAGATCATGTTTTCTTTTCCTTATGATTTATTTTTGACTCATTGGTTATTCAGAAGTGTCATTCAGTTTCTACATATTTGTGGATGTTTTCACTTTCTTATTGTCAGTATCATACAAAGTCAGCAAAGATGGTATAAATTTAATCTTCTGAAATTTCCTAAGATTTTTGTGTCCTATTATATAATCTATACTGCACAATAATGAGATAAATGTGTATTTTGCAGATATTGGATGGAATGTTCAACGGATGTCTCTTAAGTCCATTTCTTCTGAAGTATGGTTCCATTCCAATGTTTCCTTGTTGATTTTCTGTCTGGATAATGTATCTACTGTTGCTAGTGGGCTAATGGAATCCCTTAGTATCACTGGGTTGCTGTATATTTAGCCCTTATGATCTGTTAGTATTTGTTTAATATATTTCAGTGCTTCAATGTTAGGAGTAGAAATACTTGTGGTTTTTATAGCTTCTTGATGTATTGACCTTTACATTCTTATAATGACCTTCTTGTCTTTTGTTACCACTTTGACTTGAAATCTGTTTCGTTTGATCTAAAATAGCAGCCTGCATCTGTCTTCTTTTGGTTTTCACTTGTTTGGAAAGTCATCCTCCATCTCTTCACTTTGAGCTTATGTATGTCTTTAGAGCTGATATAAGTCTCCTGTAGGCAGCATATAGTTGAGTCTTGTATTTTTTTTTTTTATCACTCCAGCCGCTGTGTGCACTATTAATTGGGTGAGTTCATCCATTAATTAGGGTATATAATTAGGGTAACCATATTAACATGTAAGGACTTTCTAGTCTTCTTTTATGTTTTGCTTTCTGGTTATTTTCCATCTATATTGTTTCTTTTTCATTCTGTTTCTATCCACCTTCGTAAAGTGGTGGGTTTTGTCATGATTTGCTCAGTCTTCCATTTGTGTGTGTGTGTGTGTGTGTGTGTGTGTGTGTGCGTGTGCATGTATGTGTCAGCTCCAGATTTTTGTTTTGTGGTTTCCTTGAGCATTACATAAAACTTGCTAGTCCTTTTTCTCCTGCTGGCAACTCATATTCATTTGTGTCTGTTCTCTGAGTGTTGCCTTATGCTTACCTTAAGGTTTACATAAATAATGCTAGTCCTTTATCTGCTGCTAGAAAATCATATTCATTTCCCTACAATGGTTCCACACTTTTACTCCCCCACTTTTGTTTCTGATGTCAAAAATTACCTCTTATTATGCTGTGAATTCCTTAAACATACCATTATCTTTAGTACTCTCCTCCTTTAACCTTTTCTATAGTTGTTTAACAAACTATTCTTAAACTGAGTGAATCTTTCTATTTGATGGTCTGTTTCACCTTTGTCAGAGTTTTGTATGATTTCATTTTTTTGTGTGTCACTAGTGTCTTTTCATTTCAGCTTGAAGAGCTCTTTCAGCCTCTCTTGCAAGGCAGGTCTAGTGCAGCGAACACCCTCAGCTTCTGTTTGCCTGGGAAAGCCCTTATTTTCCTTCATCTCGGACATCTTTGGTGGACAGAGTATTCATGACTGTCATTTGTATCTTTCAGTACTTTGAATTTGTCTCCTGGCCTGTACTGTTCCTGCTGAGAAATCCGCCCAGAGGCTAAGTGGTGAGGTGTTCCTTTGTGCACTAATTCTTTTCCCCCTGCCTCTAATTCTTTACCATTGGTTTTGGACATTTATAATGTTCCATTGAGAAAGATTTTTTTGCATTGAGATAATAAAGTGTTCTATTAGCTCTGTGGACTTGTATGTTAAGTTCCTTCCACAGGTTTGGGAAGCTCTCAGCAATTATTTCTTTAAATAAATGCTGCCCCCTTCTTCTCTTCTCCTTCTGGTATACTCATTATTCTTATATTGGCTTTTTCAAGAGTCTGATAACTCTCATAGGGTTTCTTGACATGTTGAAAGTCTTAGTCTCTCTCCTCTTCCACTTGAATCATTTCTAAATTCCTATCATCCAGATAGCCTATTTTCCTTCCATCTGACCTGCTATATTTCCAATGCTTTTCCAATTTTTCATCTTGTTTGTTGAGTCCCCCAGATCCGGATTTTCTTTGGTTCCTTTATATAATTTCACCAAATTCTTTGGTAAAGCACTCTTGTTCATTAATTTTATGCCTGAGTTCTCTGAACTGCCTTCTAAATTTTCTGTAGCTCACTAAATTTCTTCATGAAAGCTGTTTTTAATTATATATGAATAGGATCACAATAGTCTTTGTCTTTGAATTTAGTTGTCATTTTCTCTTTGTGATACCATCATACTATAATTTTTCATAGTGGATGAGATGTGCCTTTGTCATCTCACTTGAAGTTTCGAGCATCTTCTTATTTGGGAAAGGCTTTGTTGACTTTGATTCTAACAGTTAAGCACATTGGCAATCAGAAACCTTACTTTTGTTTCCCAGAAGGTCATGATATCGCACAATATTTCATTTTCTCTTGCTGGAGCTGACTCATCACTAAAATTAGGAGCACACCTAAGAGAACTGACATTTAAAAAAAAAAAAAAAGCCGGTGGCAGAGTGGCAGGGCAGTTGTGGGCTTTAGCACTTGCACCATGGGTGTGCCCAAAGCCAGTGGGATGGGTGGGAGGGGTCTCAGAGGTCCCAGACTTCTTGAAATCCCAAGGCACACAGCAGCAAACACCTTCCTTTAATTCTTAGTTGGCCTTCTCCCCTTTCTCTCCCTTGTGCCCGTCACAGAGCTCTCCTCAGAAATCCAGGTGCTGCTGAAGAGCAACAGGCCCCTCCATGAACCTGAGCAGCCAGGGGGACTTCAACTTACCCTTTGCCTTCTCCCTCCTCTGCCTCCTCTGCTAGGACCAGCACTACCCCTGCTGCTGCACCTCCCTTGGCCCCATAGCCTCTCTGATTCCCAATCTATGCACTTTGGGAAGCAGATGGAAGGATCTCTCAGTGTCCTTGTATGCTCTCTAGAGGCCCTTTAATCAGTCATGGATGTCCAATGAGGTGCAAATGGAAAGGGAGAGAAAATGAACAACTTAATACTGCCAAGATACTGACGGTACCCCTCTGACTCTCATTTCAATAAGAATGAATGAGAAATGTTGAATGAGGAATTTCTTCTGTATGAATGAGGACTGCAATGAATTTGAAATGCAGTACTATTGTTACCTGGAAAAACCAGGCATATAGGAAAGGGTAGGAAGGAACCTGAGAAAGGCCAGGTTCCAAGGACAACCACAGGAGCTTGTTTCTACAAATATATTACTCATATTGGAACAGTGAGAACCCTTCCAGGAAGCCATGACTTTATCTGAGATCAATCCAGTCTAGAGCAACTTAAAACACACCATAATTACCCAAACTCCATTTCATATCCTGGAATCATATCTCTTATCACTCTAGCTCTGGTTCCAGGATAATGGCACAAATCCCCTCCAGTCCATCTTTCATGCACCTATAAATTCTGGACAAATACCAAAAACCCCACAACTAGCCACAGATACCAAAGAGTGCATGGGAGACAAAACTTGAACAAGTGGCCAGTAAAGGGAATAAGGTTTCCAGGTTTGTTTCTTTATTTTTGTGCCTTTTGTTTCTGCAACAGTTCTTCCAGTTGTGGGGCTGTCCTCAAACCAGAAAGTGTTTAGGATCCCTGGCTTCTTCCCACCCTGATAAGTTGTGACAAACAGAAATGCTCCCACATATTTCCAGGCCCCACCCAGAACCAGTTTCCTAGCATCACTTGGGGTCTGTGGGTAGCCAAGGGCCCTGGCTCAACACACACCCCACCAAACTCTGTCCTTGGCGGGCTCCGCTCCAGTGCTGTTCTGCCATCGGGTCACCAGGCTGCTTTAGTTGAAATCATTTCATAGGATGTTTTCCTTTGGGTTCTTCTGAGAACACAGACTGAGATTTGCATGGGGACTGGGAAGGGCCCTCAGGAACACCACCTCTGAGGGCATGATGGCAGGTACTCAGGGCAGAGGGAGAAGTTGGACTGCAATGGAAGAGCAATAAAACCCACAAGTGATCAAACAGGGAGCTAAGGAGCTGAGCTGCCCTTCCAGTTGCTTTAACTGGAGGCAGTTTTGCTGCCAGAGTTGGAAGGCAGGGCATCAGTGTGCAACCACAGATGAAGGACATGCCACCTGAACTGCTACATGTTTGATTTGTTCCCGGATTCGCTTCTTTGATGAAATAATGGCAAAAGGAAGATGGAGGAGTATTGGTCTCAGCCATTCAGGCTGCTATCACAAGACAGCACAGACCGTGTGGCTTATGAACAACAGACACTTCTCACAGTTCAGAGGCCGGGAAGTCCAAGATAATGCTACCAGGATTTCGTGTCCAGAGAGAATCCCCTTCCTTCCTGGCCTTCTCACTGTGACCTCACACAGCACAAGTGACAAGGGAGCTCAAGGCAGCTCGGACAAGGGCACTGGTCCCAATCATCACGTCCCACAGCTCAGCCCCCAGCATCATCACCATGGGGCTGAAGATTTCAACATATGAATTTCTGGGGGACACAAACATTCAGCCTATGGCACCACACTTCTTCCCTACAATTTCATTGTGTGAGGCAGGGGGACGAGGTGGAGTGGAAAATGTGGGGAGAACAACTGCAGTGTTAACTCACCAATTTGAACATGTTCATTAATTGTCATTTTTAAGTAAATTTTTCATGTTTAGAAATTATTTAATCCCCATTTTACAGATGAGGAAATTAAGGATCAGAGATTATGTTAACAATGTGTAAACTCTCAGTTATTAGAAGAGCCTATTACTTTAATTCTCACTCTTTCCACCAGAGCCATCTTATATATTTTCATACTATGCAAGGGATTAACTTTCAGTGGTGAACTAAAATATTAAGTATTAAACATTAAATCTTCACTTTTTCCTTTTGTGTTCAAGCTCTCTAGGGCTGGCTCAATGTATTTCTTTATCAATTGAGCACCTATGTGAGGAAGAGAGACATTTCAACCACACTTCAGAAAATACGTGGACACAAAAACACTTCCTATCTCAGACAGAATCCAATAAAATTAGTTGATAATAGCAAAAATAAATAAATAAAAAAGGACACTAAATGCAAACCTTAGAGAATGTGCCTAAGACTTTTTTTTTTAAGATTTTATTTATTTATTCATGAGAGACAGATTGAGAGAGAGAGGCAGAGGGAGAAGCAGGCTCCCAAGGAGCAGGGAGCCCGATGCGGGACTCGATCCCAGGACCCTGGGATCATGACCTGGGCTGAAAGCAGATGCCCAACCATCTGAGCCACCCAGGCGCCCACTAAGACTCTCCTTTTAATGTCATTTTTCAAAGACCTTAGCATCAATATTTACATTTTAAAACAAACACTCTTGGTAACAGATCCTAATGGCTAAGGGCCATTTCAAGCAATAGAGATGAATCAGTCTGACCTTTAAAACAAAACTTAAATGTCAGAAGATACATCCAAATATCAAGAAGTTATTTTAAAAATATCATCCCAAAAGTCTAGGTGGAAAATGTTCTAGATCCATATTTCTAGACAGAGTGAGTTCCACAAGAATCAATCTATTAAAGATACCACCAAATTTGGTGTATAATTCACTTTACTAAAGATTGTATCACATCTAAGTATGTTTGGATTGGTATGGTCAAAGCTATACCCTATTTTTTTTAAGATTTTATTATTTGAGAGAGAGCGAGCACAAGCAGTGGGGAGGGGCAGAGGGAGAAGCAGACTCTCCGCTGAGCAGGGAGCCTGATGTGGGGCTTGATCCCAGGACCCTGGGATGATGACCTGAGCCAAAGGCTGATGCTTAACCGACTGAGCCACCCAGGTGCCCAGCTATAACCTATTTTTTGATGTCTGAGGCATGTAGCAGTAACACATAGTTTAGTAATTTCCAGGCCCTTAACTGCTTTAGCTTAAGTATCTTCTTGAAGCTGGTATGGTTCATTCTCTTTGTCTTCTGAGCATCTTCGTTTACATAAAAGAGGCCCCCTCCACATGGTTCCGCCTCCAGGCCTTTCTTGGTATTCTTAGGATGGAGACCAGAGAACCCTGAAAGCCTTATGCAATTATCAAGGACTTTGGTAAGGTGAGTGAAGCACTGATATTGGTTGCAAAATTTAAGGAGGCACCAAAAACTCAGTTATTAAGATAAGTAATATTTAACGCAGTATTTAAAAAAAAATAAAGATTAATGTAAAATCCAAAATAAATAAAATATCCAAATTTTAAGTAATTACCGATTTTTCCTTTTACCTCAGGTGCCAAAATGGCTCACAGCAGTATTTAAAATTTTGTTTTGATATCCCTTAAATATTCTTGAACCTTTTCCAGCATTTTTCCATTTTTATTAATGGAAGGTGCACTAAATTGTGTATTCCCAACCTACCTTACCCATTTTCTTTCCAAGTCCTTTGCCTAACAAAAGTGAAATGAAACAGAAGGCTATCAACTTCATAATATATCAGCATTCTGCATCTCTTACTCTGACATAGGTCCTAAAGCAGCAAAGAACCTAATGTTGTTCCCATTTATATATTTATATGGACTCATACTCCATGTATCATTTGTGAAAACCTTTCCCTATCACGTTAGATCTCAATGGTCTCTCTAAAATTACTCTCTACAGTTCTGGAAGTGTCAACCCATTTTAATATATCATACAATGTCTACCTTTGCTGCCTGATAGGTATGTTCTCTGAAAGACAAACACTGAGCTACTTGAGGTAGTTTACTACTTTGTGTTGTAACACAAACAATGGGCTAGCACATAAATATTGAAAACCCACAGTCTCCTTTCTCCTAGAATCCAAGAATGCATCTCTTTGCTTTTTGGCACATACATCTTTGGAGTTTGTGACAGTATAATCAATGAACTCATCCTGTGCATCCATAAGAGATGTTATTCATCACTCTTCCTGGTCTTACCTCAACTAGGAAATGTTCATGTAACCTTTTAGATGTGTTTGCCTTAGATCAGTATTTATCCATCTTTTTCCTAAGGCACCCCTGCTGGCAGAAGAGTACGAAGTAATGCAGAATCCAGAAGCATTATGCCAAGCTGCAGATGGCAAACAGAACATTTAACTGTTATGTTTAACCTTTAAAATGCATGACAATTTTTCATTCTATTCCATAATTCACTCATTCAGCAAATATTAAATGCCTATTCAGTGCCAGACATTGTCACAGGGATACAGCAAAGAATACACATACTTGTATTTGTTTTTAATCTTATATTTTATGCAATTTAGCGTAAGTAGAGAAACAAAAGCAAAAATTATCCCAAATCCAAGTGCAAAACTGATAATCTGAGATGGCTAATTATTGCTTCAAATACCACCAGTCATGCTTTTGCACATCCTGGGATTATGTGTGCTCCAGTTTGAGAAGCAGAGTCTTTGGTTAGCTCTCAGAAAACAAAAGAAATATTATTATTTACTCCAGATGAAAATACTTAGGAGTATCATTAGAACTAACTCTTTGCCTTCACTTCCATACATCAGGTTCTGCCTACATTCCAAAATGACAAAGGCAGAATCTACTTCAATACCTACAGAAAATGTAAAAAACCTATACTTTCAAAAAAAAAATCATGTGTGAGGAGGAGGTGGAATCAGTCTTGACACTTTAAGGTCCAATCTTTATTGACCTCACCACTGCATTGTCCATCATTGCGTGTCTCTCCCTTAATTAAAGTGCTCTTGAGTTCTCAACGCAGCTGCTGATCAGCTTCAGAAAGGATCTCTCCTTAGAAAAAGTTAATTTTCACATGAAAGAAACTTTCAGACTTGTCCCTGCAGAGATCTGCTGAACACTCCTGGTGTTCCCTTTTATTGGTCAGAACCAAAGCTAGTGAAAAAGTATTACATTCCTCAATGATAGTTTCATCTTAAATAGTTTGATTTTAGCCACAGGTCTAACTCCAAAAATAAACATGGAATTGATCTGCTTGTGCTTGTGGATATGTAGTATATGTACTTTTGAAAGGAGGCAGTGATTTGCAATAGCACAAGTGATTTCCTATTAGGATTAAGATTCAATTCTCCAACTGCAGTGACTGGATAACTTGCATGAAGCCTGGCTCTCCTACCTGAAGTCCCCAAGTCAATCATTCAAAATTATTACAAAAAAGGTCTCATATGTGCATTAATGTGGATATGTGTTCTCTTGCAGATAGTGTACAACCTCAAGAATTCAGATCTTTTCAGACTGGCTAAATTAGAAAAGTAAGGGATCACAAATATACATATATTTCACAACTACAGGATAAGGAGTATGCAATGGAATAACCAGTGTCAACTGGCATGAGATTTCACTGTTTTAAAATTCAGATTAAAGTCAGTGTTTAATAACCTAAACTGAGAAAAGCCTAGGAGTACACACCTTTTGATAATGCCACAGAGGATGCTGATTCAAATACTCCTCTAAGACTAAAGTCCACTTTAATCCTGAATATAATTTGTTTCTGGTTTTGTAAAGACGTAAACTTATCATGCCCCAAGGCTAGAATCCAGAAGGTTTAATGTTCTCTTCACCTCTGTCTTCTGATATTTTATATTAATGACGGCACTCAGAAGCATAAAGCCACCACTGTCTCCAGCACAGGAATTCCAGGTTATTACAATTCCTTGTATATGAACACACACCTGTGCACAGCTGCATTCTATCTTCAAGTCTTAGTGTTACAGGCTCGGTCTCTCTCTAACACTAAATGATTTTAAATATATGACCTTATTCCTACCAATCAGAGGAACTGGACATTTTATATTTGAAACTTTAAGGTCAGTTTATTAAGTTCAATGATGAGAGCTATCAGAAGAATATTCTCCTGGAAATTATTTTTTCTTAGAAAAAAAGAAAGAAAAATCCACACACCAGCACAGCCACAGATGCTGTGGCAGTCGCCCCTCTGTGCAGACGGGGAAGGCCCATTAGTCGGTCAGATCACTGTCCGGGTCAGCAGGGTTACAGTCAGGGCCGTCCTCATCGTCGTCTAGCTCCACGTCATCCATTTCCTGGAACAGAGATTCATCTACCTCCACACTGTTTCCAGCTGCAAAAGACAGAAGATTTCACCTTCAGTCTCATATTCAGGAGTAAAAGACACAACTCACTGGCAGCACCAAACACAAACTTCCAGATGTGCAAGGGAGGTGCCAGTGATGAAATCCTAAACTACTACTGCAAATCACAGCAACAACGATCTGCAGCGGTCAGCAGAGACACACATTTTAAGAGCAACTTCATGCTTCCAGCTTAAAAAAAAAAAAAAATCCAGTTATTAAAAAAAGCTTTCCTAGAATGAATTATTTATGATGTGGCATGTTTTAAGTTAAGATGACGGTATATCCTGGTTAAACAAAGTTGATTATCACCGACCATGGGGCCCATACCAGGAGTCTTCCAGCATTGGCAGATAGGTACATCATTCAAGCTCAACTACACTTGTTATTTAATTGATAGATAGAACTTGATCTTCACTCTCACTTAGTTCCCCTTATAACCAATGGTATGCCTTTCTCAAATTCCAAATATCTGAGCCCTATAGGAAGCAATCCCTTGGCCTTGCATCAAACATCTTTACTCTTCAGTTTGTCTGAAGTGCATAAAGGTGGGAGAGTACAGTACTCTTAGATGACCAAAAATTGTTCATCTTCCTTTCCTGGCAGACTCCAGCCCACTGACATTCAATTCAATGAGAATGAGTCTTGCTTCACGCCTATGAGCAGTTCAGTAATAAAATACACCTTTGCTAAGTCCAGGCCAAAGAACAACTCACTGTCTCTGGGAGAGACAGGCAAGTTCCCAAAACAGATGACATCTAAAATATCTCTGCAATAAATTTTAATCCAGCAAGAAGAAAAGGGGGCAGGATGAAGCAATTATAGGTAGAGGTATATGCAAAGGGAGAAAGAAAAAATAAGACTTTGAATACTTCTAACTTGAACACAAGATTCTTTAGGAAAAATATCTGGAGATATCATAGATGAAGGCCAAATTGAAGGATTGTCTAGGTCAACCTTTTTCTCTAAGCAACAGAGAACCATCAAAAGATTTTAAGGAGAGAAGTATCATGATTAAACATGAGTTTTAGGAATGCCACCTCAGGGGCGGTGACTAAAGACACCAAAAAGAGGAAGAGACTGAAGCAGGGAGACAATGTAAGAAGCAACCACAAACACCTGGGGAGGGGGGGGATGATAAAACCCTAAAGTTAGGAGGAAAGAGTTGAAAATGTCTGGAAAAGACACTTCTGAAGCAGAATCAACGGAGAGCTTTTGGTTAGTTCCTGGATATGAAGAGATACTTGATCTGTTAGGGTAAGGAGTCAAGGATGAGTGAAGACAGTAAAACTTCTCAAGTGCAAGAGAGAATGAGACACAGCTTTTTGGTTCCAGAATTTCTCAATAAAATAGGAGAAAAACAAGCTAGTAAAGTGAGAGAGAGACAGATGAGGACAACCTTGCTGGGTTTGTCTGTCTGTCTGCTTGCTTGTTTGTTTGGGGTGTTTCTGTTTGTTTGAAGACTTTTAATGTCCTGGAGCAAGAATGCAGTAAGATATATAAAACAGAGTGGTGAGTGTCCATAAGGGCCCAGATCAAGTTAAGAAGCATGACTTGGCAGTGAGGCCACACCAACATTGCTTCTTAACCTTTTCCAGAAGACAGTCCAGGAACAAAACTGAAAGGCCAGAATGCTATAGGATCCCCAACTGGCAAGATGAGCATGAAGGCCAATGAACTGCAGAACTCTAGGGTGCGATCCGAAGTGTGACTGAACCCAGTTTAAGAAACACACATAGGCCATAAGCTCCATGAGGGCAGGGAATTTGTCTATACTGTTCTCTGCTGCTATATCGTCGGCAACCAGGGCAACGCTTGGCTTACACTAGGGGTGCAATAAATATCTATGCATGGATGAATAATGGACAGAAGACTGAAAGAGGATAAAGTTTAGGATAAAGAGAAGGAAAGCATAAGGAAGTAGGTGTTCCAGATAGTAAGACTAGTATGAAACATAAGATTTTTGGTTAGAGGGCATGAAGAGTTCCAGATATGAGGTCTTTATAAAGTTCCATGACCATGAAATAATTTCTACAGATTTCTGATACTAGAAATTTGGGTAAACCAGGCCACCTCACTTACGGTGGCCTGGTTTACTAGTTATTAAAGACTAATGTGACCATAGTTGTTTACTGCCATCTTTGATGTTGCTTGTTACCAAAAAACTTTAAAAGATACATTGCTATAGTTTAGTGTATAAATAAGTCAAGCATTAAAATTTATTCTTCAAAATGTACTTGTTTATAGCCTTGGGAGGACAATTTTACATTAAGTTATCACTGTGATTTTCATGGTATAATATTAAAAACAGTGTATTATGTACACGTGGAATCTTAGTATTATCTTACCATCTTCCAAAAACTGGATATCAGATGTGTCAAGATTATGATCTGTTTCAAAGAGCTGTTTCCCTAAAAGAAACAAGTATGTTTAATTCATATTTTTCCTATATGTTCCAGTTTCCCACCTTTCCAGTTTTCCTCCATCTTCCCTACAATCCTTTAAAAAAATAAAATAATCCAAGAAAACAAGTCAAAAACCTATTTTTCTATGAATTTCAATAAATTTATCAATTCAGTAAGTAGCTAAGAGGCATGTGATATGTATCTGCATTAAAATGGAACAAGTGAAAACCCAAGTCTGCTTCAGAGCCCCAGAAAAACAAATACATCTGACTCTACCACTCTAACGCTTCTGATTCTGAATGTCGTGGTAGAGCTGTATCTCAAGATCTATCCATTGAGATATTTAGATCAGAGATAAGCCATAAAAATTAATCATAATTATGAATGAAGAAATGTCATCATGTAGACAGAATGCTTTCTCTTTTTGTCCTAGATGCCCAAGTATGTTATGTTTTTATAGAAATCTGTCCAAATGATCCTCTTGTTGTGCAAGAATATAGAACAGCCTGGGCAGGGGAGAGGGGAGTCATACCACTTAATTTATTTTTTCCTGCTTGTTCTTCTTCTTTCATTCGTTTCTTTTTAATTTCCAAGAGTTCTGCATCAAACTTGGCCTTCCAACTTAAGAAATTCTCAATTGTAACAGGAGTGCCATGAAATAATTGCTTAGAAAATAAAAAAGATGTGGTTAGATAAAGGAGGCTTATAATTTATAATAAAATTGTAATTTATAAAGAAATAATGTATATTTCTTGATCTTACCTGCATGAGCTCTACTAACCTTTATTAATCATTACCCATGCTATGTGACCAATGCAGTGACTTCTAAAATCTTATGTAGCAAAATTTAAGTAAAATTTACTTTTGTTTATTTTGCGATTGCCAAAAAAATTACTGAAATTTCTAAAAACAAAAAAACCCACCAACCAAAAAAAAAAAAGGAAACAATAATGAAAGAAAACCCAGCTTTATAATATACCTTTTCAGCTTCCTCTGCCTCTTTTTCTTTTTGTTTCTTTTCTTCTTCTCTTCTAGTTTTTATTTGATCTACTATTTCATTTAGTTTTTCTTGCACAGCTGTCACTAAAGTAAAGATCATCACCATACCAAGGTTTTCTTCTGCCTATGTAACCAAAAGAAAGGCTGTAGTGAGAAACATACTTCTCAGAAAAACAAACAAAAAAACTAACCAATGAAAAAGTGTTTCATCATAATCACTAAATTCCATACATTTATAATATGATGACTAATTCAGTTACACCATAAGTTCAGACACCTGGATAAATGATCATTTAAGAATTGAGCACAGGGGCACCTGGGTGGCTCAGTCGTTAAGCGTCTGCCTTCAGCTCAGGTCATGATCCCACGGTCCTGGGATCAAGCCCCACATAGGGCTCCCTGCTCGGCCGGGAGCCTGCTTCTCCCTCTCCCACTCCCCCTGATCGTGTTCCCTCTCTAGCTGTCTCTCTGTCTTAAAAAAAAAAAAAAAAAGAACTGAGCACATACATACATATATATGAGTAACTATATATTAAATTTAAAGACATGTAATTTGCTACATCCAACCTGAAACAGATATCTTTTTACTAATTTCTGTTTAAGAACTAGAATTCAGAAAACCTTTCCCTTTTTTTTTTTAAGATTTTATTTATTTGCTAGAGAGAGAGAGAGTAGAGTACAAGCAGGGGGAGTGGCAGGCAGAGGGAGAAGCAGGCTCCCTGCCGAGCAAGGAGCCCGATGTGGGACTCGATCCCAGAACCCTGGGATCATGACGTGAACTGAAGGCAGACGCCCAACCGACTGAGCCACCCAGGCGTCCCCAGAAAACCTTTTCCGAAGAGCAACTAGTAACATGAGTTCTTCACCATATTTTCATGATTTAGATCTTTTGGGATATTTTAAAGAGCTGTGACAATGAACTGAACTTTGAGGCCAAAGTGATTTTCTAATATACAATAATAAAGAATATAGGCACTTTTGGTGATTTATCTTTACCTACCTTTTTTCCTTCAATTTGAAATGGCTTAAAATCAAATATGAAAGTTCTCCAACTCATGAAAGGGATATACAGTTGACCCTTGAACAATATAGGTTTGAACTGCACAGGTCCACTTACATCCATTTTTTTTCCAATAGATACAGTATAGTACTATAAATGTATTTTCTTTTATGACTTTACTAATAACATTTTCTCTGCTTACTTTAAGAATACAGTATATAGTACATATACCATACAAAATATGCGTTAATCAACTGTTTACGTTATGGGTAAAGCTTCCTGCCAGTTAGTAGTAGTTCTGGGGGGAGTCAAAAGTTACACACAGATTTTCGACTGTGTGGAAGGAAGGTCAGCATCCCTTAGCCTCTGTGTTGTTTAAGGGTCAACTGTGATTCAAAAGCTATTTGGAAGTTGGTCATTTGAAAGCAGATTCAAGTAAAACAAGGTATCTTGCTTATCCACAGACACAAGATACAGTTTGAAGGAAACAGACCAAACACCAAAAAAAAAAAAAAAAAAAAAAAAATCCCAAATATACAAGCCAGACAGAATCTCCATCCTAGAAGCAGAAGAGATTTCCAACCACTCCTTTGACAGGGCTGGTCTCAGCGGCATTTGAGTAGGTATTTCATCCCGTGGGCCCTCTCTGAATACAAGGCTTCAAGCTCCTGTGATTCTCTTCTGGGGGCTTCTCTGTGGTGTCTCCATGCTAACCATCCTACATCTGACTACACAAACATCTCTCTTGAATGCCAAACCCATATTAAAACCGCCCAGGGGACAGCAATATGATGTCGCACAGGCACGTGAACACTAAAATCATCATCTTCTCCACAAAACCTATTTCTATGTTTCCCAACTCAGAGAACCAAACCACCAACCACCCAGCATGAACACTCACATCCCATCATAAGCTCTATCGCTGCCTCTAATCTATTCTTAAATATCATTTCAATCTGCCTACTGTTCTCTATCAACATTGGTATTACCCTAACCCAGGGCACCATCATCTTCAACTTCAAATATTACAAGAAACTCCTAACTGGTTTTCTTAAAACCTGTGGTCTTGTCACCCCTGACATCAACTTCTCAAGCCACTCAATACATACACATAACCGATCTAGTCAGTCTCTTGCTTAAAACTCAACAGCTTTCCAAACCAACCAGGAGCAAGAACATATTTTTAAAACCGTTCAGAAGACCCTTTGGGAATTAATCTCTTTAGTTCCATCACATAAGATCACTAACCTCAAATTCTAAACTCAAGAAATTTAGTATGACTAGAAGTTCTGGAAGGAAATATTGATCTCTTCTCTCCCTCTCATCTCCATGACCCTTAACAAGCTTGCTCCTCTGCCCTCTCTTCTCTTTACTGCCTGGCAAACTCTTTCTCTTGAAAGCTTCTCCAGTGCCTCAAGTCTACATCCACTCACAGCATTTTTCTACACAGAATAACAATTTCCAATTTGTTAGTCCACATTCCTCACCAGAATATAAAATCTATGAAAGAAGGGATGGTGTCTGTCTTGGTCACTTAACTTAATGCTTGACACATTTCAAAAACAAATCCCAGTAGGATCTCTTTTTTAACAACTTAAGTATTCCAATAGAAAAGCAAAAAAAAGAACCATTTATATGAAATGACAACGAGAAGTCACACAGATTTCCACATCACTACTAATTAAAGAATTTCAAATTATGATTATATACTATTTTCATCTTGTTATTATTGCTTTTCTTTCTAAATGAAAAAATCTAATGTTAGCATATGTGGGCAGACACCTCAATGGCTACAGTGAGATCATAACTTGGCACAATCATTTTGAAGGTCCATTTGGCAATGCGTATGAAATTAAGTATGTATAACCTTTAATCCAGTAATCTTACTTATAGAAAACACTGGACTAGTATACTCATCAATAATATACTTTCCTCATTTATTCAAAAAATATCTGAGCGTCTACTATATGCCAGGCACTAGGGATTCAATGGAGACTCTGCTCTAAGGATTTACAAATAGTGATATATAAGAATGTCCAAAGGGACACCTGGGTGGCTCAGTTGGTTGGATATCTGACTCTTGATTTTGGCTCAGACGTGATCTCAGGGTTGTGGGATCAGGCCCCACATTGGGCTCCACACTGGGTGTGGGGCCTGCTTGGGACTCTCTCTCTCTCCTTCTGCCCCTGCCCCTCCCCCTCTAAAAAAAAAAAAAGAAGCATGTCCAAAGAATTACATATTAAATCAGGTTAAAATGATAAATAATTGTTTCAAAAAGGATAGGTGTAATTACACATATATACAGTGAAATTCTACGCAGTTATCAAAAATGATGACTCATACATGTTTACTAAAATGGAAAGATACCCACATATATTGTTATGTGAAAAAAAAGGATGTTATAAAACATTATATACAGAATGATCTAACTTGGGGTAGAAGAGGAGTACTATGAATATAAGCATAAGAAAAAAAAGTCTGGAATTATATCATACCAAAATGTTAATAGGCAGTTATACCTGGCTGGTGAGATTAAGAGTAATTTTAATTTTCTCTTTCATGAGTTCCTATATTTTCTGAGTTTTTTATAATATGAATTTACTATTTTGATATTGAAAATCAATATAATTTGGAAAAAAAAGTACAAATATCCCCTCAATATATCTGATCTCAGGTAAGTATGAGAAAGAAATCAAAATTTCTTTTCTGCAAGGAAGGAGCTTGAGGGCAAATAAAATATAAAACACATAGAAAGTAATCACTCAGCTCAAATAACTTACATTAATAAATGACTCAATATAGCATACTGCCCCAGGTTTTCTGTAGTGTTTTAAAATGAAGCATTTTAAGTCAAATATTAGAATTAGTATAATCTCATATGGGGTAGCAGAATGAACAGGGCCCAAGATAAGCATAAATTCATGCTTGATCTATCTTCTTTCACTCTTCATTCTCTAATAGCTCCAGATATTTTTAAAATATCGGCATTCAGAGGACCAATAGTCCTTGAAATATACCAGTCACATTTAAGGTGTAGATATGTTTTCTGTCAATTCTTCTTAGAACAAACAAACAAAGCTAGGACTTCTGTTTATAACACTGCGGAGTAAAAATTTTACTTGTCCCCCGTACTCCCTATTCTGAAGAATCCATGAAAACTCTCAACCCAAGCAAGACAGAGTTTTAAATTCTGGCTAAGCCCAAACTATGGGGAGCCTATCCTACCACAGAACTAGCCAAGAATTTTCCAATACCCATTTTGCCTTCACAACCCCCGCTCTCAGAGGGATCATAAACCCTGATTGCTGCTCATAAGCCTCAAGACACAGAAAGATAAGAAAAACAAAACAATCACCAGTCCTCTTCCCAGATTGCAGGCAACTAGCCTGCAACAGGTCAGAGGGGTTGGGAGTTTTAATTTTTTTAAAAGTCAGAATTTTTAACTGCACATGGGGCTGGACCTTCTGAGAACCAGATCAAAAGTGTGTTTAAAATTAAAGTACTTACCAGACATTTTATTAACTAAAAGTCATGAGGCTGACTGAGTTTCAAGAGAAGGGACAACTTCTCTTACTCAAATTTTAAATGTACAATGGGAAACAAAAATTAAGATGTTCTGTGAATATATCTATACATATACATATATATATATAGAGAGAGAGAGATACATCATGAATTCTCCTTGTTCAATGTACTGGTTATACATATTTACTAGCATTTTCTTACTCTTGAAATTAATGTATACTATTTAAGGCCAATAAAAAATGCCATTACGAAACTTATTTCCTTACCTGTAATGCTAATAGTTTTAAAATGTCTGAGACATCATTATCTTCTAGATTTTCCTGGGAGAATATTTCATAAAGAGGAGCTTCATCTGGGTATTTTTCACTGTATGTAAACTTGAGGGTAGTCTGGACAGCTAAAGACATAAGATAAGAGTTTGATATGAATATCTTAAAATGTAGAGAGGTCAACATTTTTGTTGAATCAGTAATTAATTTACAACATGTCAATGAAACGTAGCACAACAGATTTTCCTGCAACGAAAAACAAGGTTACTATGAGATCAGACAGATAATCGCTAAGATAAATAACACATATTGCGAAGATAAGTGAAAACAAATCATGCGAATACCAAAAATCACCTCAAACACATGAAATACATTTATTACTTATGAATATTTTACCATATTGCATACCTGAGAAAGAGGATGGATAAAAGCCACTCTTTTTAAAATCCTCCTTAAGATGAACAAAAGGCACAGAATACATAGAAAAAAAATACTACCTTGGGCTTATTTTCAGGCCTCTACCAGAGTCAGTGCCCAGTGAGGAAGATCTTGCGTTAGTCCTGGAGTCTATATTTCTATATGCACAATGCCAGCAGGGCACTGCTAAGGGGTTGCTAGATGACACGGTTTTGAAATAGGGTTTAAGAGGCTGTCTGAGAAGCTTTTAACCTGACTCATTTATACGTTCTTGCTCACTCTTTTGGCCTGTATCAATGCATACATCTGATATTTGTATAGGAATGGGATCCTTACAGGCAGATCAGTGCAAGGTATCTCTCTATAGACCAACTGGTGAATTCTCAATTCCAACCAGGCAATTTGCAACTAAGCAGCAGTGCTAGACATTTTCTGTTAAAACTTAACTATTCACAAAAAAAAAATTAAAATTAAAAAATAAAACTTATTAATCACAATGATCCTTTGTCTAGACTTTGCCTTTCTTGTAAAAACTCACATTTTAATTATTAAAAACTCCTGATTTTGATATTTTAACTCAAATCTAGATTCCTCCCCATAAGAGAAAAAAAAAACACCTTAAAATGTGCGAGTTTGATATTTTGTTTTAATTTTTGTGTATGATATCAATAAGGAATTTTATGAGTCAATGGATATAAGAGTGTTAACCCAAAAAGATAAAATCATGAATGAAAGAGGAGAGATCACAACCAGTATCACAGAAATATGATTATAAGAGAATAGTATGAAAAATTATATGCCAACAAATTGGGCAACCAGGAAGCAAACGAATAAATTCCTAGAAACCTACAAACTACCAAAACTGAAACAGGAAGAAATAGAAATTTGAACAGACCCATAACCAGCAAAGAAATTAAATCAATAATCAAAAATCTCCCCACAAATAAAAGTCCAGGGCCAGATCGTTCCCAGGGGAATTCTACCAGACATTTAAAGAAGAGTTAATACCTAGTCTCTTCAAACTGTTCCAAAAATAGAAATGGAAGAAAAACTTCCAAACTCATTCTACGAAGCCAGCACTACCTTGATTCCAAAACCAGACAAAGACCCCACTAAAAAGGAGAATTACAGGCCAGTATCTCTGATGAACATGTATGCAAAAATTCTCAACAAAATACTAGCAAACTGAATCCAACAGCACATTAAAGGAATCATTCACCATGATCAAGTGAGATCTATTCCTGGACTGCAAAGATGGTTCAATATTCGTAAATCAATCCATGTGATACACCACATTAATAAAAAAAAGGATAAGAACTGTATGATCCTCTCAATAGATGCAGAAAAAGTATTTGACAAAATGCAGCATCCATTTTTGATAAAAACCTTCAACAAAGTAGGGATAGAGGAAACATACCTTAACATCATAAAGGCCATATATGAAAAGACCCGCAGCTAATATCACCCTCAATGGGGAAAAACTGAGAGCCTTTCCCCTATGGTCAGGAACAAGACAAGGATGTCCATGCTCACCACTACCATTTAACAGAGTATTGGAAGTCTTAGCCTCAACAATCATACAACAAAAAGAAATAAAAAGCATCCAAATTGGCAAGGAAGAGGTCAAACTTTCACTATTTGCAGACAACATGATACTCTATGTAGAAAACCTGAAAGACTCCACCAAAAAAATTGCTAGAATACATGAATTCAGCAAAGTTGCAGGATATAAAATCAATGTGCAGAAATCTGTTGCATTTCTATACACCAAAAATGAAGCAGCAGAAAAAGAAATCAAGGAATCGATCCCATTTGCAACTGTACCAAAAACGGTAAGATACCTAGGAATAAACCTAACAAAAGAGGTAAAAGATTTATACTCTGAAAACTATAGAATACTTATGAAAGAAATTGAAAAGGGCACAAAGAAATGGAAAAATATTCCAAGCTCATGGATTAGAAGAAAAAACACTGTTAAAATGTCTATACTACCCAAAGCAATCTACACATTCAATACAATCCCTATCAAAACACCACCAGCATTTTTCACAGAGCTAGACCAAACAATCCTAAAATTTGTATGGAACCACAAAAGACCCTGAATAGCCAAAGCAATCTTGGAAAAGAAAAACAAAACTGGAGACATCACAATTCTGGACTTCAAGCTACATTACAAAGCTGTAGTCATCAAGACAGTATGGCACTGGCACAAAAATAGACACATTGATCAAAGGAACAGAAAAAAAACCCAGAAATGGACCCATAACTACATGGTCAATTAATCTTCGACAAAGCAAGAAGGAATAAAGAATATCCGATGGGGGGAAAAAACAATCTCTTCAACAAATGGTGTTGGGAAAACTGGACAGCAACATGCAGAAGAATGAAACTGGACCACTTTCTTACACGATACACAAAAATAAATTCAAAATGGATGAAAGACCTAAATGTGAGATAGAAAACCATCAAAATCCTAGAGAACATAAGCAGCAACTTCTCTGACCTCAGCTGTAGCAACTTATTAGACACATTGTTGGAGGCAAGGGAAACAAAAGCAAAAATGAACTACTGGGACTTAATCAATATAAAAAGCTTCTGCACAGTGAAGGAAACAATCAACAAAACTAAAAGGCAGCCTATGGAATGGGAGAAGATATTTGCAAATGACATATCTGATAAAGGGTCAGTATCCAAAATCTATAAAGAACTTATCAAACTTAACACCCAAAAAACAACTGAGTTAAGAAATGGGCATAAAAAAATAAAATAAAAAGAAAAGAAATGGGCATTAGACATGAATAGACACTTTTCTAAAGACACATACAGATGGCTAACAGACACATGAAAAGATGTTCAACATCACTCACCATCAGGGAAATACACATCAAAACCACAATGAGATACCACCTCACACCTGTCAGAACGGCTAAAATTAACAACATAGGAAACAACGGATGTTGGCGAGGATGCAGAGAAAGAGGAACACTCTTGCACTACTGGTAGGAATGCAAGCTGGTGCAGCCATTCTGGAGAACAATTTGGACGTTCCTCAAAAAGTTAAAAATAGGGCTGCCTAGATGGCTCAGTTGGTTGAGCATCCTCTTGGTCTAGGCTCAGGTCAAGATCTCATGGGTTGTGGCACAGAGACCATTGGGCTCTGTGCTCAGTGCAGAGCCTGCTTGGAATTCTCTCTCCTCTCCCTCTGCCCCTACCCACCCCCCCCACTCTCTCTTTCTCTCTCTCTCTCTCTCTCTCTCTAAAATAAATAAATCCTTAAAAAAAAGTTACTGTATGGTGACTAATATAATAAAAAAATTATTAAAAAAATAAGAAACAGAACTACCCTGCAATCCAGCAACTGCACTACTAGGTATTCACCCAAAAGATACAAAATACAGATTCGAAAGGGTACATGCACCCCAATGTTTAGAGCAGCATTATCAACAATAGCCAAACTCTGGAGAGAGCCCAAATGTCCATCGACTGATGAACAGATAAAGATGTGGTAATAAACACAACGGAGTATTACTCAGCCATCAAAAAAAAAATCTTGCCATTCGCAATGATATGGATGGAGCTAGAGTATATTATGCTAAGTGAAATAAGTCAGTCAGAGAAAGACAAATATCATAGGAACTCACTCATATGTGGAATTTAAGAAAGAAAACAGATGAACATATGGGAAGGGGGAAAAGAAAAAAAAAGAAAAGGGAAACAAACTATAAGACACTCTTAACTACAGAGAACAAACTGAGGGTTGATGGAGGTAGGTGGGTGGGGGGTGGGCTAGATGAGTGATGAGTATTGAAGAAGGCACTTGTTAATGATGAGCACTGTGTGTTATATGTAAGTGATGAACCACTGAATTCTACTCCTAAAACCAATGTTGCACTGTATGTTAACTAAGTAAAATTAAAAAAAAAAAAAAAAAAAAGATTGTTAGGCCAATAAGGATACACAGTGTCTTTTGGCATTTTCTTTCTTAATTAGCACATTTCTAATTTTATTGCTAGAACAAGATTTTTTTTATACATTTATTGATTTTACTATTTGATGTAATAGACATTCATTACAGAAAATTTAGAAATATATGAAGGGGGAAACAAAATCAGTAATAATCCCACCATCAGGAAAAGATCACCAAAAGTAATTTTTAAAGGATATTTTAAAGTATCTTCTATACATTTATTTACATTTCAAAGTATAAAAGAATACAAAGGTTGTATTTGAGATTTTTTTTTTTTTAAGATTTTATTCATTTACTTGACAGAGAGAGGCACAGCAGAAGAGGGAACACAAGCAGGGGGAGTGGGAGAGGGAGAAGCAGGCTCCTGGCTGAGCAGGGAGCCTGACACGGGGCTTGATCCCAGGACTCCGGTACCACGACCTGAGCTGAAGCAGACGCCCAACAACTGAGCCACCCAGGCGCCCTTGTATTTGAGATTCTTTGTATAAAACCTATATATATATATATATATATATACATATAGAAGTAAATAACTGTGTCCAACATCTTTTTAATTCAGATTTTAGTAATAGCTCTTTGCTAATCTCATTTTCAGTTGTACAAGACAGATTTAGAGTTATCAATATTGCTAAAATTTGCATTACTGACTGCTCATAGCAGAATTTCAGTTGACTAGCTTAATGCTAAAAAAAAAAAAAAAATCCTTGGGGTTAATGCCAATTTATGGAACATTTTTACCAAATCCCAAAATTAACTGGACTAATGGTGGAAATGAACTTCAGATCCTCCCCCAACATCTGCCACATTTAAATCAATCTATTTAATTGTAAATTATTGGTTTTACAGCTGTTTTATTTCCATCAGTATATTTATCTTAGTTCTACAGTTGTATGTTAGTGGCTTTTACCTGTTTTATGTATAAATATATTTAAACTACAGTACAATATCCATTCTAAAGAGAGAGAAAATCATAAAGAAAGACATTTATCCAGTTTAATTTTTTTTTTTATTTTATTTATTTGACAGAGAGAGACAGCGAGAGAGGAAACACAAGCAGGGGCAGTGGGAGGGAGAAGCAGGCTTTCTGCTGAGCAGGGAGCCTGATGCGGGGCTCGATCCCAGGACCCTGGGATCATGACCTGAGCCCAAGGCAGATGCTTAATGACTGAGTCACCCAGGCCCCCCTATCCAGCTTAATTTATAAATAAACAGCAAATGTCCAATAAGCAATCTAAATATCAAAAGAGGAAAAACAATCATGGAAAAATAACATGGAATACCACATAGTCATTGAAATATGCATGCATTCAAAGTCTCGCTTTAGACAGTAATCTTCTACCTTTTCTCCATTTGCTATATTGTTAATGTTTCTTTTTCACTTTTTAAAACTAAGTTCATTGTGTCAGAATATATCTCACTGACTTCCTCTCTCTCTATAAGTCATGTTTACATAGTAAATGTTAATTAGAGATTCACAACATTCATGCTAGATTCCTAATAGCACCTTATTTATTAGCACCTTCACATCTTCAATGCCCAACATAATGGCTGCAGAAGGAGTAACATTCCTGAGAGCAACTTAGGAAAACCACAGTATTTTTGATTGGACTTACTTTCATCATTTTCTCCAGCCTCAGATGTCACAGTAATGGTGAAACTGGGTGGATTTTCTGATAATACTGCAAGAAAATATACACAGAGATTAAGTTATTAATATGCTTCCTAAGGCAAATACTTTTCTTATTAGCAAAATATCACTACCCAGTCCCGAAAATTGATCCCTAGTCTGTATTTCCATTTCCACAAATACAGACTGAACCATTCAAATGATAAAACACTCGTCAATTTTCTATTTAAATCTAGGGTTATCTTTAATTTGAAAAAAAATACCTATAGTAGATAAACTCTTGGGAGTTTTATCAAATCAATTAAAATAATTAATTTACCTTTTAATTCAAAATTTCCATCTATACAGGGAAAACTACATTCTAAAAAATTCCCAAACAGAATGACAAAAAAAGTTTGATGTTTCATGAGACTATCCACTGATACTCAGTATTATCACTAATTTTTAAATTTATATATTCTAAGGTATAATTTAGAATCTCCATGACAAACAATAAATATTAATTTGTTAGAGTTTGTGTCTTCTAACTATCTCTTTCTCCCACATCATCCCTAGAACCAAACTTTATTCTTTCACCAGTTATTGAGTCTCAACCATCTTTCAAAGAATTATAAAATTAGCCATAAATCCAAACATCAAATTGCTTACAATTTGTTAAGCAAGTCAAGACATGCAAATCAACATTTATATAAATAAGAAAGCATATATACCATTTTACAGCCTGATACCTGATAGTATATATGTTTATATCTCTTCCCCTGTAAGAATACTATAAAAATTATGAGAGCTCCTAGAACAGTGCCTGGCAGTATCTAGAAATTCAACAAATTCTGGCTAAATGGCAGAGCCAAAACAATGGAATGAAAGTAGAAAAACAAAAACAAATTAAACTGATATTCAGAGCCATTAGAAGAGTAAACAAGAAAAATGCAGGCCACCTGTAATTGCTGCTGAGCCCCTGAGAAAAGCCTGTGCCTCACTGCAGCCCTGGGAAGCACTGGCCCCTGTCAAGGTTGGCAGCAGCTCAGCAACCTCTTTCTGAAATGAAAGGGCAAGGAGATCTCTGAAGAAGTCACCGAGGAAAATACTCAGCTTTTCCTACTCAAGAACTTCTGAAGCTTTCATAAATATTCATTATCAATAAAATTTTCAAGACATATGCCTTCATCTTAATTGAAGTTTAAAAGTACCTGAAGCATGATGAATATCTATGATTATTATGAAAGTATTTGTCAAGAAGATAAGACTCACTGGACTCAAAGTATAACAGGCCTCAGATAGTCCAGCCCACGCTAAAAAAAAGTCCCTGAAAGGTGATTATAATAAAGGTTTTAAAATATGACTGACCCTTTTTTTTTGACAAATGTGTATAAAATATATCTAATGCATTTCTACTTCTTTTCATGACCAACTTCAGCATTTACATATCATAAAATGTAAACATAGCAACTACAGAAATAAGGGTTCAACTCAATGACAGTCCAACTGATTACCCCTTTTAGGACTCCATGAGCCATAATTTAAGGGTTGCCTACACCTAGTAACAGCTAACATTTATTGAGCACTACTTTGGGCCTGTGTTGTACTATGCATTTACACAAAGATCCTTTAATTCTTACACCAAGACCACGATTTTATACTGTTACCATATTACACCAAATTTAAGATACTATCAACTATGAGATGCATTCTACTTTATGTACTAAGTGAGAAAAAAAAATCTGCCAATTAAACTTCAATATGTAATCGATTATAAGACAAATTCCTATTTCAGAGATGTTAAAACATACAAATGTCTCAGAACTAATTAAATATAGTATTATCCCAATTTCATAGATGTGGAAACAGATAAAAGAGCTCTTAAATAATCTGCCCAAGGTTATTCAGCTAGTAACTGGAAGAACTGAATAAACTATATTGAGTTTCATGTAAAAAGAAAATGTTTTTTTCCAGCTGAGAAATTCCAGCAAAGTCACTTGAGCTAGACCATGAATTAAGGCATTTGGTAAGTAAAGATGGAGAAAAGAAATGCAGGCAACAGAAACATGGCAGCAAGGGTATAATGGTGGAAAAGTTTAAGGAATATATAGGGAAGAAGAAATTATTCCATTTGGTGGATGTATATGTGGGTGAAGAAAACTAGTTGAAAAAATACTGCTGAAAGTTCAGGTTGTGGACAATGAGTTTTTTTTAGCAGCATGGGCAGAATTGTATTTCTAATCATAGGAAGATAAGTCTAGCAACAGGGCATAAATTGGAAGGAAAGAAACAAGACTAGAGGCAGGATGAAACTAGACAGCTATTAAAATCATCCCAGCAAGGTTAATGAGGTTCTGAACTAGGTTAGCAGCCACGGGAATAGCAGGGAACAGGTGGGACTCTACATTCCAAATTTGCAGGCAGAGGACGGTAGCGCAACTAACAAAAACAAAAAATACAAAAGAAAGATCAGAGATGATACATTTAAATGACACAAAGAACTTTCAGCTGGAGATACCGAGTATGCAATATGCAATCAGAAATGGGCAAATGGAGCTAAAGCTATTAGACTAAATGAGATCACCAGAGGAAAAAATAGAGAAATAGGGCCAACACTGGCTTTGTAAGGAATTCTAAATTTGGGAAACAAAAGTATGAGGAGGAAAAAGTGCCAGAGACAAAAAGAAAAGCAGCAGCCATGAGAGGTCAAAACAAACTCGAGAAGTCTATTTTATTTGTGAAGGCATCCTAACTATTGCGATCCTGGTATGGTATGGCACTGTCTACAATGTGTACTATATGGGTCTGTCTAGCCCTATCAGGGGGAAATGGGTGATGAACCACTGGCTTGAAAGATCAGATCTAAAAATCCCTAACAAGGCCCTCTGTAATCTGGCCCCTGCTCACTTGTCAGGCCTCATTTTTCATGACTCTCAGTACTCACTTTATGTTTTAGGCATATCAAGCCACTTTTCCTTTAAATACATTTTGCTTTCAGAGAGTCCTGCTTCATAGTCTCATTCACTTGTTAGCTCCTCATCACTCCTCAGTTCTCCAAAACAACCAAGACCCTCCCCTTTTCCTGTGCTCTGGCTGCATCCTATGCATTCCTCCATGAAAGAATCGTCACACTATGTTGTAAATTACTTATCTGATGTCTTTTCCCAACTGACTGAGATTCTAACAATGTATATAATAAATATTTGGTAAATGAGGACTTGGGATGCTAGCAAGAACATCACTGATTTGCCTGACCTTGGGAAACATACAGAATAGAGGCAAGACAGACAAGAAAGAAGTTGATAAACTCTTAATCCACGAGAAATCATGATGAGAGGCATGTTCAGCAAAAGAACTGGAATGAAGAACTGTGGGACTACAAAGTTTATGGACAGAAAGAGGACTTTCAGAAGGCAAAATTCTAAAGAGGGCATTTACAAGGTGTGGCTATGCCCCCATACAGTTGAAGGAAATGGAAATCAAAACTGTTCATTGATAAAGACAAGGAATTATGAAGCCATATTATTAGAAGAATCAGCAACTAAGATGGTAAATCTCTAGTAAAGAATAACATATATTTAACAGTTATAAAGTATTTGCATCCTTTGTACTACTTCTCATTAAACACACATGGAAACTGAAGCTTGGAGATGTTATACGAGTTGCCCAAAGACACAGAGCTCATATCCCCTACACCAAGCTGCCATTACAGAGAAAAAAATGTGAGCCAAGAACAACAACAACAACAAAGGATACTGGAGAACACTGCTTATATCCCCTACTCTCTACTCACCCCAACTTCTAGTTACACCACTTTTAACTGAGCATATTAACCACGCAGAATAAAGACTGTATTTCCACCCTCCCTCCCAGTTAGGTCTCACCAAATGACCAAGTTCCAGCTAATGAGATGGAAGCAAGTAAGTCCTTTGACAGTTCCCAGGAAATTTACTTAAGAAACCGCAGTCTTTGGCTTCTCTCCCCCCATCCACCAATTCCTATATCTACCCTACTGCCTGGAAAGGAATGCTGCCATCTTCATCATGAGGTAGAGACCACGTCTTAGGAGTGACAAGGAACTAAGAAGCAGCCTGGGTACCTGAGGAATTCCTGGACTAGAGCCACACAACTATCTCTTATGCGCAAAAGCAAAAAACTTTTACCCTTTTTAATTTATTTATTTAGAGAGAGAGCATGAGCGGGGGGAGAGGGGAGGAATTTCAAGCAGGCTCCGAGCTAAGTGTAGAGCCTGATGCAGGGCTAGATCCCACGACCCTGAGATCATGACCTGAGCCAAAACCAAGAGTCAGACACTTAGCCAACTGATCCACCCAGGCACCCCTAAACTTTTACCTTTTTGCTTTTGGGGGTTTTCTGTCACAGCTGAACCTAATCCAAGGAAAGGAAAGTAAGGAAAGGGGAAAGGAAAGGAAAAGGGAAAGAGAGGAAAGGAAAGGAACGGGGAAAAGAAAGGAAAAAGAAAGAATATTCCAAAATTTGGAGGAGACTAACATTGGGATGGGAAAGTTATTTCACTGGACTAGCAAAGATGAATGATTCATCAGCACTCTGATAAAGGAATAATCCCATTCCAATGCATTACTGTGAGTTGGGATAAAATTAGCCTTCACTAAAGATGCCAGATTTCCACTATTGTAAGTGGATCAAAATATTTTTGAGAAAAATAAGGCCATTGGGCATAGTGGAAGGAATGAGTGGACAAGCAGGAGAACTATTAAGTGATAGAGAGGCAGATGATGGTAAACTGGACAGAATTAAGGACAGACATAATGGAGGTAATAGCTGAAAGGTACACTAAAGGGACACATGAATGACATCAAGGTTTTCACAAAGAACCAGACAGCCCATATTAAAATAAGTCCCTGTGATTCTTAGGGAGTGTCTTAGAAAAACGGCTTTTAAAAGATGACTTCTGCCCCATCTCTAAGATGCAATTATAACTGTTACATGCTCACGTTTGCCACTTAGAGGTACTGACACAAGCAAATACAGAATTACGTACCCCTCTTTGTAAGACCAAACAGAATTAAGGGAACTTGACTTTTGGTTAGCCCGAAGCCAACCAATTTGTTTCAACAAAATTCCCCATAGTCAGAGATTTGGATACAGAAATGGAAATAACCAAATTCTACTACCTTAGCAGGGCCTTGTCAAGTGAAGCACTACTGAAGGAGAATGTGGTATCAGGAGAGTCCATTTATATTTTGGAAGACTAGTTGTTAGGAGGATTGGATCAATGTGCAATCAAGCTACAGAACAGGCAAAAAGAAGAAACTGTATTATGATTTGTTATAATTCACAACAAATTCAACAGTGGACCAAAAGTTCTTTGCAAATAGTCAAGCAATCAATTCCGAGGTTAGGCTAGGTCTATGTGGCTAGAACTATGGGCTAGCTGGATTGTGCCTCTAAAAGCAACCACGAGGGGGTCATGATGTGCTTAACAAAGGGTTCTCTGTCAAGCACCAAGCTATCTATTTAAAAAAAAAAAAAAAAAAAAGTATATCTACTTCCTTCCTCAAGAGCATTGAGCATTTACCAAATCTAATATTAAATGTGACTCAAAATGAAATTAGAAAACTGCCAATCAGTGTTCCTTGGCAAACTGACACAAGCAAGCTCTCTTCTTAAACCTGGTATGAAAACAGGAAAATATGAAATCATCAACCCAAAAGAAGGCTGTAAAACAGTAAATCTTGCAAATCCTCATAATTTCAAAAGATCAAACATGGAAGGGTTTTATTCCAAACTCCTCTGCCTTTTCCCTGAGAGGTTACATAAACAACACGATCATGAGTGAGGCAAGGTCCCTAAAGAAGTATAAATCAAGACATCTTATTTTATTTATTGCAAAGTTTATAGGAATGCTGGTAGGAATTAGAGACGGATGGGCTCAGCTGATACTGCAGAATACTTGAATGCATCAGAGATTCATAAACTGTCTTATTACCCTGGCTCAGAATCCTCAAGCACTTTTGCATCTGACAAGAATTTCACATACTGAACTGTATCAGAGCTTAGTACAATTTGAAAGAACCATAAGATTGGTTTAAGACTAAAAAATGTATCACTTTTTTAAAATGCTTCTATGCACAGTATTTAATGAGGGATACCTTATGTCCATAGAAAAAACTAGCACACCTTATGCTTTCTTAACTCTACCTACACAGTGCCAATTACATTTCCAATGTACTAGAAATGACCAAACTTCACGATTAAGAATATATCCAACAACTGACCCTATATTCTCTTTTATTTAGACATTGACATATAAGCAAGGATAGAGAAGGGAGCCAGACTCCATACACACTCACCCAGTTAATGACACTCTCAAACCCCTCTTCACTCATCCCCTTAACATCCTCACAGCACAGCTGTACTGCTGGTGAGAGAGAACATGAACAGGACTGGAACTATACAGGGGAAGCTGAGAGACATCTGCCTGTTGGCAAAGCAGAACAAAATTTGCTACCATTGCAAGCAGTGGTCAAAAAATGGAGCTAAGAAAACTAAGCTAAACAATGAAAGGGAGAGGGATTGGAGTTGAACATACCTTACATTCTGAATTCTGACACCGATGAACAACAAAGGAAGGGATAGGGGCTGTGTATCCCACAAACCTAGGTTCCACTCACTCATACTGGCTTTATTTGATCACTTCTCAAACACTAAGTGTAATGTGAGAAAAGCCATATTGATAGGGTTATGTTGCAGCACTTTCAAAATCATCTGAAGCACGGCTTAACACAGAAAAATTCTCTTCCTTTAAAACATACCGAATGAGCTTCTTAATAATATTTTATATTAGCCCAACCTATTAAGTGATCGTCTGCTCCCCTTCATCCCACCTGGAGCTAGATCCCAATTTCCACATGTCTGCAAAGTGAAGGAACAGGAAGGGGGTCCAGACCTAACTCTTAGTACCAGTTCCGCCGCTAACTTGCTGGCTAGACCCAAAGCAAGCCACTTACCTTTCCTGCGCCTCCATTACCTTGCTTGTAGCAAGACGCGTCCAGGCCAGATGATGTCTAATATCCCTCCCTAACAACATGTGAATCTGCAGTGGAACTGAAATTTGTGCCACATCATTCACTGGGCATTCGCATGATATAAAAAAAAAAAAAAAGAAAGAAAGAAAGAAAGAAAAGAAAGAAAGAAAGAAAAGAAAAACGACAAATCCCAGGGACTCTCAAAACTGATTCTGGGTAACTTTGGAGAACAGCACTCTGAATCCCATAAACTTTAAAACACCAACGTATGCAAAAACAGCTTCCACCCGAGTAAAGGTGAAAATCGACACCTCTGCAGCTCTAGAAAAACTACTCCCACTTGAGTATCTGTTTTCGTGTTTTTTTCATTAAACCTCGGGTCGCTGTAAATTACACAGAAACCAAAGTGCACCCAACTCAATTCCCGGCCTGACACTCTCCAGGGACCTCGCCAGCCTATCCCGGACTTTTCAGATTTCAGGGAATAAGCGGAGAATGGGAAAAGCTGTGGAGTTACTCCTAAGTGCCTCAACACGTCGGGAGAAGAAGGTGAAGAGAGAGTAGCGGGCGAGGTGGCCACGCGGCCTCGCTGTCCCCTTCTCCATCCTCGCCCGGGAGGCCGAGGGCTCCGGCCCATCCCACTCCACCCCCGGGCCGCTCCGGGCCCGCAGCCACGGAAGTCACCTGTGAAGGAGTCGGGGTAAATGGACTCCAGAGCCTCCAGCTCGTTGCGCTGCTCCTCGCCGTAATCTGTCATCGTGGCCCTCGCTGCTGCCCATGGACCGTCCAGCCACCCAGGCTGCGCGCTGCAGCTGGGACCTCGGCCGCGCCGGGAGAGCGGGCAGCGGCCGGACGGGCGCAGGCGCAGAGTCCCGGGCTGGGAAGCTCGGGGCCCAAAGCCAGGCCGGGCCTGCTGAGCAACAGTCCCACACGGGCCTACGCCTGCTCTCTAGTTCCGCGTTCGACTCGTTAGGCCTGGCCAGTGGAGCGCTGAGTAGCTGCCGGTCCCACCGCCGCTTGGGATTTGCTGAGATGGAAAAGGGCACCGGGTCTGGCATTCGCTACGGACACCTGGGGCCGGTTCCTGGGCTTTTCAGGGCCTGAGCCTGAGAAGCCACTCAGCGCGACATCCTCGCTCGATGGGTCTAGACTGAAAGGTGGCCATGCGTACCGAGGCGGGACGCTGTCGCTGCAGGCGGGACGAAGTGGCTGCGGGCGGGACGCGGGGCGCCTCCGCGAACTTCGTCGCTTCCGGCTTCCGGTTTGCGCCCCTGTGGCCTCGGCGGGGCTCACCGACGCGCTGCTTCTGTCGGCTAATGGTGGGGTCCAGGTGATTTCTACGCTTGTCGAGTCTCCTAGTTCCTTGGCATCCCGGGGGAGTTGGGCGAGAGGCCGACCAGGGTAGACTCTAGTGGGCAGAGAAGCAGAAGCTCTGCTGGTGCGACGCGCGGGTCGGCCTAGTTGCTAAATAGCCAGTTGCAGGGAATCGGGGAAGGAATTGACTGGAAGTCCAGAGATCTGAGTTCTAGATCCCTGGGCTTCCTTACTGATTTTGTAAACTGAACGCGGCCGGACAGAGTTCTAAGTGTGTGATTTATTTCTGTGAGTTGATAAAGGGGGGTGTAGATTTCATTTAACAGTTTTGGTAAGCAATGTAAAAATAAGTATCAGTACTCCGGAAAATGTTCAGAATTTTTGATTTGGGAGAATAAAATTGAGGAGGTAATACTTAAAATATACGCATCTGTTGTCTCCAAGTTCATCGCAGCAGTTAAAATTTTCAGAGACCCATAAGGGCACAAGCTAAGAAAATCGCTAAATGAGCATGGTACTTTTAAGAGAAGACTATTAACGAGCTATTTATATTTTATGTTTATAGTAAAGGAACATGGGGAAATGTAAGAAAATACTCGCAACATATACTTCACGTTCTTTTGTATTTTCTTTCGTTTTCTCTATTAAAGCTGATTTCACTTGTGTAGTGGAGGTAACACTTTTTAAATAAGTTCCCCAATGATAAAGGCTCTGAAGTTTTCTCTTTTTTTTTAAATTTTTTTAAAGGCAATTCAATGGAGGAATGATATTTTTTTTTAAGATTTTATTTATTTATTTGACAGAGACAGTGAGAGCAGGAACACAAACGGGGAGTGGGAGAGGGAGAAGCAGGCTTCCCGCAGAGCAAGGAGCCCAATGCAGGGCTCGATGTGGGGCTCGATCCCAGGACTCTGGGATCATGACCTGAGCCACCCAGATGCCCCTGAAGTTTTCTCTTGTTAAAATGATGATGTACTATGGACCAGAAAGCCTCTTGATCTTCTATTGGGAAGTACTACTTATTAGCAGAGGAATAGTTAAACACATTCAGGTACACTTTGGTACGGATTCTGGGTCTTAAAGGTTGATTTGGGTCATTCTTTTAAACTTTGAGGGAAAAATTGGGAACTCTACGGACAGTGGTGAGAATCAAATAAAATACATGAAGTAACTTTGCAAATATAAGGTGCTTATTTTTCTGGATATCCTGAGTTCACAGAAAGCAATGATTTGTTGGGACGAGCTGGACAGAAGAGTCAGTGCGAAGGTCCTAAGGTGAGAGTCCACTTGGTATTTTGGAAGCCAGTATGGCTAATGCACAGTGAACTGGGGGTTGAGAAGGAATTTGCAGATCCTGTAGGATCAGGATTTGATGTGGGTTGTAAGAGAAGTCAAAAATGGTTTTTGGCTAGAACAATAGGAAAGATGAAGTTCTAGAAACCAAATGACAGGTAATGAAGACGGAATGAGTTTGACGGAAGAAGTTGATAACACCTTTAAATAATGGATCAAAGAAGAAGGTAAAATTTTTAAACTTTTCCTAACTGATAATAAAAACAACCTATCAGAATAGATGAGACACAGCAAGACAACAAATTTAAGGTTTATATTTAGAAAAAGATTAATGTTGGTTGCAAGTTTTAATTTAATAAATGAAGTGCTCCTTTATTTGTTTTACTATTAACGGAATTTTTGGTAAAATAACCTTTTCAAGCCTGTTACATATATTCACTATAAAGCCTTCATATTTCAGAATGCTCATGTGGTGGTTTTGTTCTGTTACTTAATACTGCAGATACCTCCCTAAGAGAGTTCCAGTGCTAATGTAATCAAGAGAACACCCCCAAATCTTCGTCACATCTACATGGACATCATTAAGAATTTTTTGGTTGATCTCTAATTTGATTTTGACAATGACAAAGACACTTCACAGACACAGGAAGGCCCTTTACTCGCTTTCTGAATTGTTATGAGGCAAATTGGCTTTATTTTAGTGTTTTGTTTTTAATTTATAAAGATGTTAGAGGACAGGAGTGTTTCAAGCTCTGCAGGTAGGCAAATGGTGTAGGGAGAACATCACAGGATCTGAGGCCAGATGTGAGAAGCCCAGCTTTAGCTATTTATAAGCTAAATAAGCTTATAAGATCATTCAGAGAACATGAAATGATGTATATAAAAGCACATTGCAAATTAAAAAGTAGGATATTAGTGTTACTCATAATTTTGAATGTATATAATATCTTCTGAAGCACTTCTGCTCTCTGTTACTGTTCTCCATTCATCTTCATTACTAAAGAATAATGTCCCTAAGATAGTTGTCTTACTCATTTGTTTTCGTCTAAGTTTCTTTGCAAGTAATGCAAACTCCCAGTTGCTATTTCCTAATATCAGTTTTTAAAAACTGTTCTGGTGTTTATTTTTACTTGTCTGTGCCTATGATTTTTCTAAGCAATCTCACTACTCTCAGATGCACAGAATTTCAGATTCCCTATTTAAAGGTTAATCTTAATTCTCTTAGTTCATGTGGCTAATGTTTCATTTACTCAAGTGTCCCAAAACTCATCACTAGTCACAAATACAATTAGCCATATGAAATTCTAATTTTGTATACTCTGGAGAGTTCCCTTGAAGGGTAGTGATCTCAGTATCACTTCTAGCCTAACTGACCTCCCTGCTTCCGCCCTCATTTACAATCTGCTCTGACTCAACATAGCAGTCAGAGTGATCCTGCTACAGTATAAATCAGGTCATGTCACTCTACTCAACCAACCGCTCCTCTCAAATTAAAGGCCCATCTGGCTCCGCAACCCTCACCTGCACATCTTGTTACCTCTCTGACCTTATCTCCTACTGCTCTGCCACCTATTCTCTGCTCCTGCCACAATAACACAGTTCCTCCAGCATGCGATGCAGGTACTCTTCCTGAAGTCTGCGCTTGCTTTCCCTCTGCTTGGCATGCTCTTCCTCCCATACCTACATGGCTTACTCACTCACCTCCTTCAAGTCTTTCCTCAAATGTAACTTTCTCGATGAGGCTACCCCGATTACCCTGCTTAAAATCACAGCTACTCTTCTCAGTATGCCCTATCCTCTTTACCTAATTTTATTTTTCTCATGGCATGTTAAAATTGTGCTAGAGTTATTTATTAATATTACTCTCCCCCCGTTCTCTCTCTCTCTCACACACACACACACACGCACACACACCTTTGATTTGGATTTGAAAGGTACTAGATAGAGAAGGAGAGAAAATAAAGGAGAAGAAATACAGAAGAAGATAGGGCTAGTGAAATACAATATAAATTACTTAAAATGTAGAAGGAAAATGAACTTGAGAGTTAAATAACACTTAAGTCAAATCATTTTTTGGCTTCTTGTGAGAAAATATAGTGAAGGGTTGAGTCAGGGATGCCCCTAATGGTGTGTAGCTTCCTGGGCAAACATGTTTTGTGGGGTGCCTGTCTATATAAGCAATTTTATTAAAAGATGTATTTTAAAAATTCATGGGCCAAGTAAGATATGGTGATTTACTGATGAAGATTTAAAATAGAGACACGTATGCATTTGTTTATTGTTTAATCAGTGAGCATGAAGATTCTCTGTAGTGTCCATGCACCATCTCTTCATGTTCTTTATCATTAAAAATGCACTGTTCCTGTCTAGCTGCCTGTCTCCCACCATGGGAAAAAAAAAAAAAAGTAGCAGTACTGTTACTACTCAGAATGCCATGACTCTTTGTAACTTCTACTGAAATACAGTTCTTGCTTCTGCAGTATCCTAATGCCATTAAGGTAATGTTGGTCATATCATTCTCATTAAGTTCCATCATCCATCATGTTGCTCCTGAATCCTGGCTTCCAGTGATTTTCTCAAAGAATGTGCTCTCTTGTTGATGTCCACAAATGCAAGTCTTAACCAAAGTATGCCGGAAAATGTGAGTGATCATTTGTTTTCTAGTCACGCTAAACTTACTACATATCTTCCAACCATGTCTTGATTTCTTCAGGCCAGGATCACCGCATCCCTAAAATGGGATCTCTTTCAGTGGCAGCGGCACCCTACCTTCCAGGTGGGTGAATCCAGTCCAGCAGTTGCATTCGCCAGCGAGGAATGCGCTTGACTAGTCCGGGAGAGCGCGAAGTCACCATGTGATCAGGGGCTGGGGAGGACAGCGATCTGAAGGGCCAGTTGTAAGCCACAGAGGACTTGACGCGCCACCCCAATGGTCTACCTGATCGGAGGTAGTGCGCTGGTACCCACCCTGGGTGCCAGAGGTGCAGCACATTGAGTAAGGGACCCGCCACCACCCCGCGTTGGGTACTATAGACATAGTCGGGGAATACCCCAGGCTCGCCACGCTCCAGGAAGGAAAGACCTGGGTCCATGCGGTGAGGTCCGGCTCCGAGAGCCCCACGCGAGTGGGTTCCAGAAAATTTCCAAGAAGGAACTCAAAGTGCCCGGCACCCTGATGGCAAGTAGTAGTGAATTGCATACCGAATTTTACTATTCTCGCTCCACCACTTGGATGGTTTTGTCTTTTGCTTTATCATCCCCACAAAATACAGACCTTTCTCTGGTCTGATAGGACCTCATAGGATCTATAAAATCATTATTGGAGTAAAGATGCTTATTTTGTAGGCAGCTTTCTCAAAGTCAAGCTACCTCAAAGTGAAAGAATGGTAAGCATAAACTAATAAGCTGATTTTTCTTGATCTATAAGATTTATGTAATCAAAAAGCACCACATAGGTCCAGATTAGCTTTATTTTTTCCCTTTTAGCATTTGTTTTCTCATATTTCAGATGCTGGCCATGTCCACATTGTGAAACAATTTACATATATAGTTCTGTTGATGTCGCTCAGTAGCAACTAGAGAAGAAAAGTATGTTGAAATGTTTTTTATTTGTAGTTTAGACTGAAACATCTATCGATACCTAAAAAATATATATCCAGCTGTTCTTTCTGCACTTTAGAATACCTTCAATTAGAATGCATTATATTATATATATTTATAAAATATTCTATTATAGATTATTTACCGGGAGCAAATTTTGCCTAGGGCAGAGCATCAGTGCATATAGAATCATAGGATGCTAGTGCTAGAAATTACCTTGAAGAGACCCTAACCCAGGACATGTCATTCATGACCAGCTTGTGGATTCATAAATTTCCTGAAATGTGTTGGTATGTGTATTAGTTTCATACTGCCCCTGAAACAAATTACCAGAAGCTTAGTGACTTTACACAGTGCAAATTTATTATGGTTCGGTAACTATAAGAACAGTATATATTTCTGACTGTTCTGACACCGGTTACACAGGTCTCACTAGGCTAAAGTCAAGGTATTATCAGGGTTGTGTTCCTTCCGGAGGCTCTAGGGGAAAAATCCATTTACTTGTGTTTTGCAACCTCTAGAGGCTGTCTGCCTTCCCTTGGCTTATGACAAAGCCAGCAATGGCTAATTTCTCAGGTGTCACTCTGATGCTCCTTGACACTCCTTTTGGGTTCCCACTTTGCCTTCTCTCTGACTGATTCCTCCTATGCCCCTCTTATAAGGAACCTTATGATTGCATTGGCCCCCCCCCCAGGATAATCTGAGATAATATCCCCATTTCAAAATCCTTACTCTGATCACATCTGCAATGTCTCTTTTTCTATGTAAAGCATAGAGTAAGGTCCACAAATTCCAGGATTACAACATCAACATCTTTGGGGAGGCCCCTATTTAGTCTACCACAGTGTGTAAACTCTTGAGGCATATGAGTGTATCTCCGTGTGCATGCAGTTTTTATAGATAATTCTTCAAAATAGTTCGCCCCATAATGGCTTTTCAGAGAGATCTGACTTGATATAGTTTAATCACTTCCACAATTTGGCACCCTCTCCTATCTCATGAAAGGGAACATTAAAGTCCCAGAGAGACTGACTTATACAAAACCATATGAATGATGAGAGATGTTTCCCTGACCTCCATTTTTGACCCTTTGTAACTATCACCTACCAGAAACGAATCAGCAGATTATAGCGGTGTCCTGCCCATTCCCTGCATAGAAAGAATCCCTGAGTCTCCTGGGAAGCTTACAGTGAGTCTGCGGCTAACAGAATCGGTGCCACTGGCTGTAGGGCAGCTCAGATCCAGAGTGATGCCCCAGTGAGAGTGCACATCTCACGTTGTTAAGAAGCACAGTGCCTTGAAGCTGAGCCCTTCTATCTGCAGGGACAGTGGAGGTGGAAAGAGAGGGACTCAGATGTTTTAGAGCACCTTATTGTCAGAGCTCAGGGTGTTTTAGTTATTCAGTGTCAGACATAGGAGTAGAATCCTCCTGACACCTGCAAGGCCCTGGAAGGTTGATAAGCTTTCTGCTATTGCTATATTCCAGCACAGTGCTAATGAGTGCAGGATCAGAAGTCAGACTACTCGGGCCAGATTCGAGCTCTATCATTACAATCTGTGTCCTTTGGCAAATTGCTGGACTTCTCTGTATCTCAGTTGCTTCATCAGTAAAATGGGGGAACTTATTTTATTGGGGTAAGATAGGTTTGGATTCTAATTATGAATGGTTCCATGGTTCACCAGTTATCTCCTAATATGTGAGTGAGAAAGCATTTCATATGTGTAGAACTTTACATACACAAAATTGCTTCACATTCTCTCTGTTATTTAGGCCATTTCAGCAAGTCATATCAGAATATATGATTCTGTTTACCAGTTTGTTGCAAAGAGCAAATGGGATAAATTTGGTAAAGTAGCTGGCATGCAGTAAACACCACATACTATTTTTACTATTAACCACTACTACAGATGGGTGCAGATACTTACTTTGGCCACAGAGAGGCAGCAGAGGAAACAACACTTGAAATCCATTTCTGTCTAAGGTCTGGTGTACTGAGATTGAAGAAGTTTAATTGTACGTGGTGGTTAGTTCAGAAAAATAATTCAGTTTGGGAATGGTATAATTTGCCTCTCTGGAAACACCATTCATTGCTCTTTGGTTCACTAGTCCCATTTATAGATGTGTGCCCCACAGGTAAAGGAGCTTGTTGTGTAGCTATATAGCTGAGGGCAGCCTGCCGTTATCTGTTCTTTAGTGACCAGGGCTAAATTTTGGTAGATTTATTTAGAAGCTAACATTATAATGCTACACTTAATATTTTGAGGTAGCAAATAACTACCTAGTCTTGCATTTGGAAGGCCTTTGGTTGTGATATTTTAAAGGTTTAAGGTTAATGTGATTTTCGTTTGTGCTAAACAAAATGCAGAAAGCACTTTGGAAATTCACATTGTTGTTTCTTACTACAATCCTGCATTTGAATTTTTTTAATGGAATTGGAGATTGAGAACAGAGAAAGGAGACAAAGAAGATAAATGTAATAATGATTCTGCAATTCAGCTTTTGGAAACATAAAGAAAGCTGAGTAAAACACATTTAAACATTGAGATTGTATTTGTCTTCTAGAAAGGAGGCAGCTAAGATTGTGGTGGAGGGATGGGGGAGCTGACAAAATCGAAGTTAAGAAAGGAGCAAGTCTATATATGCCAAGCCACAGCATTTGATGTAGTAGCCAAAAACATTTGGTAACAAAATATAAGGTAGTATTAGCATATAATTTATTTTAATTATATGTCTTAAAATTACATAAATCCATTAGCATAAGGGGGGGAAGTACAGTATTCCTAATGGAAAAGCCTTGTCTAACTGGCTGTGGAACAAAAGAATATTCTGGGCAAACACACATACACACAAACACACACATACACAGACACACAAATGGGAATTTGATTTATTTAATTGGAAATGGATAGTATACAATGAAATATCAGGGATGTGAACTACCCTTCAAATGTTCACACAGTTGCTATAAAGCCCTTTGAGGCCATGTAGAGAAGACAAAGAATACTTTAATCCTTTGCTAGAAAGCTGTAGTGGAAGATCACGATTATGTGATTTAGAATATAAACTGTTTATGTCATACTCTGAAGGAGTTTGATGTAGAAAGGGCTTCCAGAATCTAGTAAAAAGAAAGTTTTCTGGTGTTAATGTATATAAACAACTATTTTCTTTCTGATGGTATAATGCTTTAAGTTTATATACTCTTTGATCCTTCTGTTAACTGAAAATCTTATGGAGAGTATTTACTGTTGTATAATCCCCAAAAACTAATAAAATAATTCTGAGCATGGTGTAAAGTGTTGATTTAACTATTCTGTCCCAATACAATTTTAGTATATGTGCTGCCGAAGTGAGCACTATTCTGTCCCAATACAGAGGAGTTTCAAAAATTCCCAGATAAACAGAGTGATAGAATTTTAGTGCTGGAGGAGACTGTGGAGAACAAAGTGGACATAACCTTCCATATTTACATAGCTCATTTACATCAGAACCAAAGGAGGACCCTAGTTACCTTCCACAACTTCTGTTTTTTTTTAAAGATCGCTCTTGTAATATGTCAGTCTTGGGTATGGATACAGGTGACAAAATGGAATAGCTTTCCGTGGCCACTTAAAAAAGTTCAGTACATTAACATTCTTTTGAAAGTGGAATGCCAGCAAATGTCTTTAGAAGAAGAATTGAACTCAGTGATCTTTTCCTTCTAATGGAGACAACCTGGACCTACTACTATTCCAGAAAATTGTATACATATGGACCTGTATACATTTGAACATGAACATCAAAATCTTATCAGATTTAAAGGGAACCTCAAGAATACATTTGCCTCAGTTCCTTGCCCTACAACAGGTAAGGTATCATTATCTACATCTTATAGATGAAACAGTTGAGTCTCAGAGAGACTAACTGACCTACCCACTAAGTAATGGTGAGGGAGAGACAGGTCTGTTGTAGCAAAGTACTACACTATGCATCTCTTACGGATTTTTTTTTTAATCTTCAAATTCATTTTCTATTTGTTTCCATTAAATTTGTGGAACCCATAATTTCACACAGAATAGACTCTTTCTTCCACAATTGTGTAAAAGATTAGTAAGTAATTGACTGCATTTTAGTTACTCAAGTTCTCTGGTCTCCTTGAAAGTGAATCTTGAAGGTCAGCATGACAATTGGCAGTTGGCCCATTACCCAGTAAGCAGCCATGGTTTTGGTTTAAAAAATAAGCAAAATCCCTCATTTTGCTGATTTTGGCCAATGAACCAGTTGCTTAAGTGAATGTGACATCAGGCACAAAAGACACTACATTATCAGAAATAATCAGGATAAATTAGAGAACTGTCAAATATTAGAGGTGTAAAGTCACAGAGAAGAGTCAGGCAGGTCTCCCCTTTTGGAGTTTTACGTAATGGGTATACAAATACAGATGTCAGTCTCAGTTCCCCCAGTGGATTTTGAGTGCAAGGGTGCAAATTGATCATGAAAAGGCACAGTGTCTCTGTAGTAGAGCACAGAAGGGAAGCTTTCTAGAATGAACTTTATATGTTGTGGCTATAAAAATGCTCCTAGGGTGGAGGGGCTACAAATAACATTTATGATACTAATGATGGTAAAATAATGCATCATCCCCTGGTTATGGCAGAATGACTCAAGACCTTGCATGGGCTTCTCCCTTACATGTTACCAGTTTAGAAAGGGCTTTTTATTCTAGTTCCCAAAAGCTCAGATATTTAGGATCAAAAGAAGGGACAGAAGCAAGTGAAAAGTTCCTGGATATTATAAAGAGGTAGAAATAAAGAAAACCAGGAATTAGAGACGGGGGAATAGTGATGGGAGACATGGAACACAAAGAGAAAGGGAGAAAGTAATGTGTGTTGGCACGTATTTTAGGAAAGGCACTGTGCTGAGCACTTTGCTTATATTATCACCTTTAATCCTCACAACAGCTCTATGAAATAACCATTATGTGCAGATAACAAGATGGTGCTCAAAAATATTAGTTTTCACACAGATAACTGAGTAACGGAAGCAAGGTTCCCATTCTGATATGACTTCAAAATCCATATTGTTTTAATTAAACCAATATAGGCATTACCTGACCACCAAGGAAATTTCAAAAACAGAGATTGGCACAATGATCAGATAAACCGCTTTTGGAAATGGCATCTTGAATGGACTTATTTAAACAAATATCAGAAGAGACAGAAAAAGATGAAGAGATTACATTGAAACTCCATCATCATAAAGATAAAGTATCTGTTAAGCAACCTGAACTGTGAGAGGTGCTACAAGCAAGGTTTTAATTCAATACCTTCGAATTTGCTTTCCTCATTAGTCTCATCCACCCTGCCTCTAAGGAAGCTATAGTGACCTTGCAAGTCCTCACCCATGCAGAGAAGACTGGGTGCTGAAATATCTCTCCAGTCCTGACACGAAGGAATACGGATGTGTCTGACATCTTCCTTTCCAGGAATGAAGCCAAAGAGTTTCTTTATGCGCTGCATGATGAGGAGCCGTGAGTGCTGCTCGGCAGCTTGTTCAAAGAGCTCCCTCTCGTTGTGGAGGTGGTTGGCCCAGTAGTAGTGCTGCAGAGAGGTGAGGGGAGAGCAGCACCTCGCCACGCAGCGGGAGACCAGGGCAGCGATGGCTGCCAAGGTGATCACAATCCAGCCCAGCATCTTGACAAAATTATTTAAAAGAAAAGCAGAAAACGTCAATATCGTGAATATCAAAGGAACAGACACAGTAAGAGGGATTCCTATGAAACTGAGAAGTAAACTGTGGGAAAAAAAAGTAAACTGGGGGTAAGAAATTCGTTTTTCTGGGGAGACTGGGTGGTTCAGTTGGCTAAGTGTCTGCCTTCGGCTCAGGTCATGATCCCAGGGTCCTGGGATCAAGCCCCGCATCGGGCCTCCTGTGCAGCCGGAAGCCTGCTTCTCCCTCTCCCACTCCCTCTGCTTGTGTTCCCTCTCTCGCTGTGTCTCTCTCTGTCAAATAAAGTCTTTCAAAAAAAGAAATGTGTTTTTCTAGTCTTGGAAATAATAGCAAGGTGCTGACCACTTGATATGGATATAGGCATGTTGGAGGGAATAAGCCCAAGCATTTCAGTTTGGTTTGGGGGCTACAAAGGGTATTAACCAGTTAACTTGGAGTGGATTCGGAGTCCTGTTCTTGAAGTGGCGGATGCTACAACCCACCGGTTACTCTTGTGTAGGGTACCTAAACTATATTCTTTGGTTTTAGATCAACTTTCCTCCCCAAGCCTTAGGTACAGGTCAAGCATCTTTTGGGTGCTTAATAACTATTTGATAATCATGGTGATGAAAATGATGATATGATAGATAATAATGGTAGCTTCTTAAATGCCTTCTTAATAATGTGCTAACAGGTATTCATTGATATTTCTTCCCGAGTTGCTCTTTCCTTTTATTTTTTGTGACCAAAGAAGACCCTTATGTCCCTAAATGGAAAGCACCTTATTATTTTCCTTTTCATTTCCCTCCTCCCTCAAATAGTTATTTCCTACCAGTTTTATGATTCATTTTTGAAATATGCTTTGAAAGGGAAATTAGCTATATTTTACTTGCAATTATTTAGTGCCCTCTTTGAAAGACTGACATAAATGGTTGTTTTCTAGTCTTAGAACTCTTCTTCTTTTAATTACTCTTTTTTCAATAGTTAGTGATTATTACTTAAAGTGAGAGAGGCAACTTCCACACATATAAGGAAGCCAGCCATCAGCAGCCACAGTCCGGGAAGTGAAGGTCTCTCCCACAGCTTGTGATTCACCAGCAGGCCTGGAATTACCAGTGTGAGCACAACAGGACAGATGCACTCAATGGAGGCTGAAACCTACAAAGTGACACCGCAATTTAATTTAAGAGAGGCCAGCACGGTGGAGGAAAGGCCATCTGAGATGCCCATTAATTCATCAGCCATCATTTACTGAGTCCCAGTTTGACCTCCTGCCATGTTCTATACATGGTGGTTGGTTATGGGAACTTAGATGGGAATAATTTAAGATACATTCACTCAACACTGTCTTTAAGCCTAAAGAGGGAAACAAAATAGCAAGCCAAGAAATATGGTAAAATGTGATCGTTTTTTTATATCAATAAGCACAATGGGAGAGAAACGAACTCACTTAAGAAAGAGGCGTATCAGGGAGTACTTCCCAGAGGAGATGATCTTCAGTTAAATATTAAAGAGTAGCTCGCCAGATGCAAGAAACTGAGGAGAGTTCCGATAAGAGAAGAAGAAAAATAAGAGCATGAAGATTTGGGAGAACCTCAAGAAGCTTGTACTCACAGGGCCATAGGAGTCATGGAGAAAAGTGGTCAGGAGCCGGACACTGAAGGACCTCGTAAGCCGTGAGAAGAATTTGGATTTGGGATTGGGCTGGTAGAAAATTATCAAAGAACTTTATATGGGAATGGCGGGGGGAGGGTGCTCATCATTCAATTTGCATTTAGAAAGATAATTTTGGCATGGCTGTGGAAGGTTGATTGAAATTGGGTAAAACAAATGTCAGGAAGCTATTTTAGAATGAGGTATGGGCGGAGAAAGGGTTTGAACTTAATATGATCTTGTGGACAACTCAGAAAAATCAAACAGAAAGTGTATATTCTTCAAATGAGATTGAAGTTCAAGGTGGTTGTGAAAGGCAGCCTGGTGAAATGGAAAGAGTGTGACTTTTGAATATCTCAATCAGCCATTTATTACCTCTGTGAACTTATAAGAGTTACATAAACTCTTTGAGCTTTGCTCTCCTCATCTGTAAAATGGGGTTGATTATACCTTTCTCTTAAAGAGCAAGGATTAGAATTAAATGTGAAATATTTATACAGTAAGTGATAAACAATTTTTTTAAGATTTTATTTATTTATTTGACAGAGAGAGACACAGTGAGAGAGGGAACACAAGCAGGGGGAGTGGGAGAGAGAGAAGCAGGCTTCCCGCGGAGCAGGGAGCCTGATGTGGGGCTCGATCCCAGAACCCTGGGATCATGACCTGAGCCAAAGGCAGACGCTTAACGACAGAGCCACCTAGGCGCCCCTGATAAACATCTTAATAAATATTAGTTTTGTGGTCGCTGATCCAAAAACATCCACTGGCTGATGGCACTCTGAACCATAAAACTGTCTTTTCACAGAAGTCTGTATACGCATTAAATAAGACATTTTATTTTCACTTTAAGAAAATCTTACCAGTGTGTGTATCATCTTAGGTTTTTTTTGAGCAAGAACATTTTGAAAATTAAAATTGCCCCATTGATTATTTTTCACCTATCTTCACATAACTCCTGCCTGAGCTTTAGGGCTAATGTAAAAGGTTGAGACAGAGCCTACCTTAATGGGATTTCTAACTTTGCTTGAATCGGGCCGTATGCAACACTTGAGTATACTGTGTGTTGATAGTAATTTTTTTTTCAACAAAAGAGCACTAGCACTTCTAAATTTAATAGCTAAAAAGTGATGGGTCAAAAAAATGTGCATGCCTGTGCGATAAATAGTTTTTAAAATAATGTATTTTATTGTATTTCAGTGGTTTGCAACTGTGCTTTTTACCCCAAATCCCTCGGAGAAAGTGATGAATGTCAATGACTCTTTCTGTATTGACAAAATGCACTTTTACACTTCTTAAATTTAACCTGTAAGTGCAGTAGATACAGGCCTTTTCCCTGCCTCATCTCACCCCCTTACATAAACTTGTCTAAGGATATTAAATTTAGAGCCATCCCTGGAAATTACTTTAATCATAATTAAGCTTCCTCTAATTTTAGATAAAATTTTAATAAAAAAGAATGAAATATTTCAGAATATGCAAGATGGAATGAAGTAATACACTGTGGCAATAATAATTTTTATAACAATATCTAAAATTTGTTTTTAATATGGATTGTGGACACGATGCTGAGCTCTTTAGTTGTATTAGCTCATTTATTACTCACCCCAACCTTATGTGGTAGATCCCATTAATATCTCCGTTTTACGGCAGAGAAAAGTGAAGCATGGATAAGTTCTATAACTTGCTCAAGGTTTTGCAGGTTAATAAATGGCAAAGCAAGATTCAAACACAGGTCTGCTGACTCCGAAGCCCAACATCCTAACCGTATCTATATAGCCGCTCAGTGGAAATCACTCTGATGAATGACATCAAGTTTGTGTTCTACATTCAGATAATATGAGAAGCAGTAGGAATGTGAAATGTTTCCAATGGCTGCCATTAAGATGGGATAGCATAGCAAGAAAAAAAAATCAGGAACTTACTTGTGACTGGTATCTGTGCAGAAGACCTACTTCATCTCTTACCAGGATCATGTCGGATGGAACCGATTTGCCACATGGAAACCCAGCTAGGACCTCTTTCCATTTGCTGGTGCTGATGTTGTGAAACACTGGGTAATGGTCCACAGATGCGAATTCACTTGCCGCACATTCATAGTAGGTGCCTGTCAGCAGGGTTACGGCCAGCCATGTTAATGGGGCAACGAGTGCCCTCCTGGTGATGCTGAAGAACCGAAGACAAGCGAGCTTGCGCTCCAGGGGGCTGATTCTCCTCTGTGGAGGGCCACAGCGGCAGCAGTATTCACTGGTCATGGTCCACATCTGGCTTCTCAGAGCATAGCCGGCAACCAGAAGGATCAAGGCTGGAATGACTAGAAAAGCAGAACCGTAGTAGAAATTTTTTCCAGCCTGACAGGGACATCTGAATGTGAAAGAAGAGCAAAGCTGTTGCCCACCAATGGTCGAAGCAGCAATTAAAGAATTGATAAATGTTCCACTTCTCTGCAGGGAAGACATGATATTGTTGAGAGTCGGGCTCATCGTTGGGAAGCTCGGACACAAATGGCCCTTTCTGATCATTAGACTCCACCAGCTGTAACCATTTTATGGGACCTTACTGGTTTAACTGGCTGGGTCAAGCAACCCAACATCCTCATATGTTTAAAGGATTCTAGCATCTTTCCTTGTGTACTTTGTGAATCCTGAGCTAATAAATGCACTTCAGATTCCAGTTGGAAGAAGCTAGAGGAGAGATTCATCTGGTACAGGTGACAGGAGAAACAGCTGCCGCGCATCTTCCCACTGAAAAGAGAATGGCCTGCTTGCAAAGCAAAACTGCTGTCATCTTTCCATATGCTGCTTTGTGTGACATGACACCAACAAATAGAGCCCTGGGAGCAAAACGGAAAACGTTCTTAACCCTGTGCTAGACCAGGATTTAGGTACCATAAAATTATGACATAAGGCATAACAGAAATTATGAAATAATACAGCAATCCAAACTTTAGGGCTGTCTGGAACATCCATAAACTAAGAGTTCTGCCAGAAGATCCCAAAAGCTTTCCCCAAAAGAAGAACAAGACTTGGGTACCCCCTAAAGCCAAATCACAACAAAAACATTCCAACTTTGCATAAAAATGCCCTTGTATTGACAGAATGTGATAAAATAACATGTTGCTTTGTAAGTTAAGTTACGAATTTGTTTATATGCTATCTTTTTGTTACATGAAAATGTGATCCTTAGGTATTGGTAAAATTATATATCTATAAAAAGAAAATGATCAAATATGTAAGGTGTTTTCTATAATCAGAAAATATTTATTATATGACTTCTATATAAAAGGCACTGGACTAGGCTTGGTTGGGCTAATAAAAAGTGAATAAGATATAAATTTCTCTTTTCAAACTCTCAACTGGGTATGGTTAAGTACATAATTAGTAAATTGAAACATAATGCTGAGGAATTCACCCAAAATACAGTATAAAGTATTGCAGTATAAAATATTTTAAAAACCAATTCAAGGAAATAGAAGACAGATTAAGCAACTCCATAATAGGAGTTCCAGAGGGGGAAAAAAAGAAGAAGGGATAGGCAGAGAAACAATATTTGAAGAGAAGTAACTCAGAATTTGGCAGAATCAAAGAAAATTCTCACATCAGAAGAGTGTTAGATGTTCTGAGCAGTGTAAATAAAGATAAATCCACATATAAACACACCATAGTAAAACTGCAGAGTGTGAAACATGAAGAAGAAATGTTATTAAAAGCTACCAGAAAGAAGAGACCCATAAGCCACAAAAGAATGACCTTAGACCGAGGAGAGAGTTTTCATTAGCAACACTAGAGACCAGAGGCAATATCTTCAGAACGCTTAGTACCAGATACAATATCACTCAAGGCAGAACAAAGTAAAGATAATGTATGTTAATTTTAAAAAGAGATACATAAAGGCTAGGGGAATTTACCACTCACAGGGTCTCATAAAGAGCATTATTAAAGGATATATTTCAATAAGGAGAAAAATGAACTCTAAGGAAAGACATAAGACAAAAAATAATAATGATACAAATATGATATTTTTAAGTTATTTTCTTTACTTATTAGCTGTAGAATTACTTTTTTACTTTAAGGGATAGAACTAAGGTAATACATGGTTATAATAAGCTATCACTGCTCAAATGGCTAAAATTAAGAAGACTGACCATACCAAATATTGGTGAGGCTTGCAGAGTAACTGGAACTCTCCCTCTCTCTCTTTTTTTTTTTTTTAAGATTTATTTATTTTAGGGCACCTGGGTGGCTCAGTCGGTTAAGTGTCTGCCCTCGGTTCAGGTCATGATCTCAGAGTCCTGGGATGGAGCCTGCTTCTCCCTCTCCGTCTGCCCACCTGCCTGCTTGTGTTCTCTCTGTTGCTCTCTCTCTCCCAAATAAATAAATAAAATCTTTTTTAAAAGATTTTATTTATTTTAGAGAGAGAGAGTGTGTCAGGGAGGGGTGGAGGAAGGAGAGAGAAAATCTCAAGCAGACTCCATGCTGAGCATGGAGCCCAACTTGGGGCTTGATCTCAACACCCTGAGATCATGATCTGCGCCAAAATCAAGAGTCAGATGCTTAACCAGCTGAGCCACCTAGGCGCTCCCAGAGTAACTGGAACTCTTATACACTGATGGTGGGAATATAAAATGGAATAACCACTTTGGAAAATTGTCAGTTTCTTTAAAAGTTAACTATGTACCCATTATATAATACAGTCATTTACCTCCTAGTTACTCGCTCAAGAGAAATGAAAGCATAAGTCCACATGAAAACTCGTACTTGAATATCCACAGTAGTTTTTTTTTTTCACAGTAGTTTTGTAATACCTACAAACCGGAAACAATACAACTGTCCATCAACAGGTGAGTAGATCAACAAATCGTTGTATATCCATATGATGAATACTACTTGGCAAGATAAAAGGAATAAACTATTGATATATACCATAAGAAGAATGAATTCAAAAGAATATACTGAATTAAAGAATTTAAGCAAAGGAGCACATGATGTATGACTCCATCTAAAATTCCAAAAGATACAAATTAATTGATACTGACAGAAAATAAACCAGTGCTTGCCTAAGGAGTGGAGGAGGAGAAATAAGAGAGTGATTACCAAGGGGCATGAGAAGACTTTCAAGGGTTGTATCATTTTGTACCGATAGGATTTTAATTTATGGAGGTGACTGAGTGATGACACGGAGATGTCAAAGCCGTTGAGAGGAGATTTCTTACTTTCATTTACCAAGAGAAGAGGGCATGCCAGACCGTGCGGGGAAGCACCAGGTTTGGTCAGGAGGCAGAAAGGAAGACGGGAGACCCTATGCCAGGGCTTTTATTGGGATTTTCATGGTAAAGGCAAAGTAAGGCAGGGGACACAGCTTAGGATTGGCTAGTTTAAAAAGTTCTGGTGGGCTTTGGGACATAAGGGTTGTCACTGCTGGTCTAGTACCTACATGGTCCTGGCTTGATCTAGAGCAGGGGAAACATTGGCTTGATGTATGAGAGACAGATAAGAAGGTGGTTCCGGGTATGGGCTCTGGATCGCATGGGAGATACAAACTGCTTTGGCTGTTATTATGGTCCTGCAATTAATGGATGCCAACTCGACAAAGAATCTAAGATAACACAGTTAAAACAGTGGTAATGGAAATGTTAATTATATTGATTAATTTGATGGCTTCGGGGATGTATACACAAGCCCAAACTCATCAAACTGTAAATCAATTCATATTTCATTAAAGCAGTAAAATTTTAAGTATGATTATTAAATAATTGAAATTTGGTGTATAGATCATTCAAAAGCAGGAACGAAAAGGGGAATATTAACCGGAAAAGAAATTGTAAGCAAAGGGAAAATGATGGTAAAAAGAAAACACAAAATAATGGTAAAAATGAGACCAAACACACCAATAATCACACACACACACACACACACACACACACACACACACACACACACACACAATTTTAAATACCTAACAATTACCGTGTGCTTACAACATGCCAGGCACTGTTCTAAGAACTATGATGAGGTACTAATATTATCCTCAACTTGTTTACAGATGAGAAAACTGAGGCGTGAAGAGAGTGAGGAAATTGCACAGGGTCATGCAGAGATGATGGAAGAGTCAGGATTAGGGACCCGGTGGTCTGGTACACACATTTCACCACCGCACCAAAGCAGGAGTAAACTTACCTCCAGAGTGATTAAAAAGCAGAGTCATATTGCTTACAAGGGACACCTAAAACTAGACCACACACAAAGCTTGAAAAATAAAGGTATTGGAACATATTTAACTGGGAATAATAAAATAACATAAGGCAAAACTGAAATAAAGGCAAAAAGTGTCGAAAGGGCTAATTTGGAACACTCCGTCATAATAAAAGGAACAATCCATTATGAAGATACAACAGTTGTCAACTTGTATGTCTGTGACTGCATAACTTTAAAATACATAAAGCGAAAGCTGATCAAGGTGTAAGAAGACTTCTTATAATCAGAGACTTTAACCATATCTTTATCAGAATTGATTAAGATAACATTAAGATCTAAAGGATGTGAACAACAAGCAAGCTTTATCTAAGGTATATGTAGTATTCCATCACAGTATTTCCATTCCATTTCATTAGTAACGTCCAATAACAAAGAAACAGATTAATAAACCACAGAAGGAGAATGCTATAGACTAGGGGTGGACCATATAGGGCTCATAGACTAAACTGGCTCACTGCCTGTTTTCTATGGCTTGTGAGCTAAGAATGATTTTTACATCTTAACACAGTTGGGGAAAAAAATTGTTCAGTATCTTATAACACGTGAAATTACATGAAACTCAAATCTCCATGTTTACAAATAAAGTTTTATTGGCACATGGGCACACCTCTTCCTGAATTGTCTATGGCTGCTTTCCCACCACAATAGCAGAGTTGAGGGGGTGTGACAGAGTCCATATGTCCATAAAACTTAAAATATCTACTCTCTGGCCCTTTACAGAAGAAGTCTGCTGACCTCAGCTATAGAGGCTGTGAAAATAAACTAGCTAGAGCGACAGCTGTAGATATGGATAAATCCTAACCAATAACTGGGAAGGAAAAACACAAGCTGTAGGATATGCACAGTATGACAAATTAGGTAAAGTTTTGAAACAAAATGATATTACATATTCTTTGTGGTTACCAACATATGTAGAATTTAAAAACATGAATAGGAATGATAAATATCAAGTTCTGTGTAGCAGTAATAGGAACTCTACTCTGTAGAGTAGAATTCAGGAGGGTGCTGGCTATTTCAACTCTGTTAGTACTGTGTCATTGCTTACAACAGAGCCTGAAGTATATCTAGCAGCTCGTTCAGTAGAGCTTGGAACTAAGAACCACATCCTCCTTATGTTTGTAATTTCCTATTTTAAAAAAGTCCATTTCATGGAACATACGGGAAGTGAGGAAGCAGAGAAGGAAAATGTAGTCCACTCTTTCAGGGAACAATGCAGGAAAGGATGGAGCATTCAGTGATGAGAAATCACTGTTGAGGCATCAATGTCCTGCCATAAGGGAGTTTGTTGACAAATTCTTAAGTTTTTATTGTTGTTCACAGTCAAAAGTACTAATGACTTCCTTGGGGGTACCTGTGTGTAACTTGTCCGTGATTGTGAAGGATTACAACTATGACTGATCAATTTCCTTTGGGCCTTTGTAACCAAATGGTCTTTATGCTAAAGAGAGCTTGCTGTCAGCTGTCTCTCCAACATATAAAATGTCTATTCATCAGTGAAGACCCAGCAGCTCATTCACTGAGGACGTGCTGACACACCGACAGGGAGATCAGATCTGACAGCTAGAGCAGTTCTGGGGGGCGGGGTGCTGAGTATATCATCACTCATTTTACATAAAGAAGTTTGGTTAAAATAAACACGAAAAGCAGCCTTAAATAGCAAAAGAAGTTGCAAAAAGATAAGAAGCTCCCGATGCAGATGTGATGGCCATGCCTGATAGTTCGTGGGGGATCTCAGATGATGATAACACGCTGACGAATCGGTGCTGCCCTCTGTTAGCACCTCCCTGGTCTCTACCCAGCTGCCCAGGTACCTCCCAGGAGACCACTCTCAGGGAGTGACCCAGTTCATCATTTCCTTGCACTGGTTGCTTTGCAGTGCACTATGATGACACTGAGGATTGCATCATTCTCCCAACCCCAGCTCCAAAATCTGGCCTAGGCTACCAAAAGAGCCCTTAATAAAAGAGCAAGAAATTCTCTGCATTATTTTGCAATGATTCCTCTTCCTAGTTTGCTGCCAGAACAGATATTCTCTATCAGCTCTCTGTTTGAAACATACCCTCCCTCTGTACTTTCTTCTATTTAGGTGAAGAAAGTGGAGAAAAGAAAGAGCCTGGGGCACAGCAGGCTTCCTTGGATCCCAAGAGCTGCTGAAGGCTGATGGGTTTCACAGTCTGAACATCAGCAAGCCGGTGTCCCAGCGCCCTGGCAGCAGCTGCGTCTGTGCAGGTTGTGCTCCTGAGAGGGGACGCCACGCAGGGATTCCTTCCTTAAGCCCCGTGCTCCTGGACGAAGGGGCAGGAGAGTGGGGGAGGCTGTCAGCCCAGCAGAGGAGCTGCCTCCTAAGGTACCTGTGATGTCCTGAATCCTCATGGTGGCCCTGATGTCTCCATAGCACAGCCGTTGCGGTTTAGTGAAATTGATTCCAGTATCACCACTCCCCACCCGCCAAGCACACAGGCCTTTTCACTGTTTTTCTCAGAACCCAACATCACCCCCACACTAGGCTCAGCAACGGACTCTCACCATGCCTTAGTAGCTATTGGGAGTCTAACTCTGAAATATTTTGCTCTAACATGGATTGTGTACAATAGAAAAAAATGTTTGATTTGGAGTCAGCAACTTGAGCCAAAATCCCTCTTTGTTGCCGACTATCCAGCAACTTTGAACAAATTTCTTAACGTGACTTTTAGATTCTCATCCTAGAAAATGGTAATGATTACAGTACTATTTCACAGATGGTAGTTGAATTAAAATGAGATAAAGTGAAAACCATACTGTAAATTGTAAACTTTACGGAAATATAAGGTGTTGTTAATCCACCAGTGAAAAGCAGCCCCCCCCCACATACCACCCCCCAGCCAAACTGACTTTTGCTGGGAATAGAGTCATGGAACACAGGCACTAATAGGAATACCCTAATATTGTAGAACCCCATTCGATATACTCATCTATGAGAAAAATCTACAGTAATTGGTGTTTCTATAGTGCATTATAACGTGTTTTATAGCACACATTATTTCTTTGATACTCACAATTATTCTGTGAGGTGGGTATTATTATTGCCAGTTTGCAAATGTGGAAACTGAGCCATAGAGCAATAAAATGGCTTGTCCAAAGTCACACAGCCAGTAAATGGTAGAACTGCAGCTCAGCCCGAGACTTCCAAATTCTCCTAGGCTCTTTCAACTACACCACACTCTTTCAAAGTAGTGAGTAGTCTGTCACTTTATAGCAAGAATTTTCTAGAACACACAGAGCTAATTGACTCAGATGGTAAGAAGTAGGAAATGACTTTCTTAAATTGAGTCTTAGGCTTCTATTTCTGGAAGAGTTTTGATCCTCCACACCCTGCAAGTTGTCAAGATGGGGGAGTTTCTCGTGTTAACCTTAAAGATCTGTACTTCTACATAAATAAAGAGAGGTTTCAATAGCTAACATCTCAGGGACTATCAAAAGAAAGCTAAGGGCTTGCTTTCTCTGCCAGAATCATTATACATTATTAAACTGTAGAACACCCATTTTGAGCAACAGTTTTATGGAAAAAATACCAACACCTCAAATCCATCATTCCTTAAAACTGCTGCTTATGAAAACAAAAGTATCAGATATATTTGAATTCTGTAATCATGCAAGATGGGGGTCTGTGATACCCATTAGAGTTGTTGATTAGGTTTGAACCCAAGATGTAGTACCTACAGATTGCTGATCCTGTCTCAAATTCACACAACAATCAATACAAAGACCGAATAATGCTAACATTTAGATCTATCTTGGATTGTGAAGGTTTCTGTTTGTGATTTTTAGAACAATGCCTTGGCATGAGAGCAAAACACCACTCTTATACTCCCTTGGGCTGAAGAATTTTCAGTAGCTGGTGCTTCTGATCGGACTTCCCACTATCAGCTTTTATGCCTCTAGGTTACAACTTGTACTCACAAGTGAAGCAGTATTTGATCGGTGGCAAGGTACGTGCTCGTAAGCCCGTCCTGCTCATGATTGTTTTCCTCTTCAGCTCAGCAAAGAGCAGCAAGAGAGTGCAGAAGTGGCGCTCTTGTCTCCAAGGAAGAAGGAACGTGCAAAAACAGGACGACAGAGATGGATACACCTCTAAAATAAAAGCCGACGAAAAGAAATCGAAGATCACATTCTTCATCTCTCAAGCACCATGCCTCGCCCTGCACACAGAAAACCAGACTACCATAAAATCGTAAGATCTCTTTATAAACATATTCTCAAAGAGGCCTTTCTTCTACTTCAAAGAAAATGTTTTCTTGAGTGATTTCTGGTGTATTTCAAAAGGTGACACTATCCGTGGACTTTTTTTCAGGGGAGCAAGGAAGTGTTTAGTGGAGTGGATCATAAATCACACCTCTGGGAATAGTACAATGATTTCTAACACACTGTAACAGAATAATTGAGTCTTTATACAGGTTTTAGGGTTTTCTTTTGTGACTAATTAGATCTATAACGTGTCAAATTTATCTCTTGTGCCTGACAGAAAATATGGAAAGATAAAGCAATTCTTTGTATTTCATACTTCATGAACTAGGAAATGAAATGTATATAAAATATATATAAAATAGTGATTATGTGTTAAACTAATGGGAACAGATCAGCAAAAAACTCAGCATTAAAAGATTGCCTTTAGAGATGTATTTCCTTGTCTTAAATGTAAGTATCTATTATTATAATTTGGTATGTGCTATTATCCTTTCTATATACTCCAAGCTCAGAGTTATTTTCAAAACTTAATTACTTGTATATTAGCTTTGGATAAAGCTTCTTCTTTAATCCTCTCATTAGAAGTTACAGATGTGAAAATTTACTGTTATGTTTAAAGCTCTTTTAATTATTTCAGGAAATTGATGAGCACTGAAGAAAATTAAGTAATTTCAGTTATGGGAACTTGGAATTGTATGATTAACTGTCACACCCCAGTTGGGAATGCCTCCAGATGGCCCCTCTGGCATTCTGGGATCTTGATTTATTTTATGTGGGGTTCTGAAATACTAAAAGATATTGCAGAGTGCACCGAAATCACTTCATTTACGTGTCAGTTAAAACACACTTTTATCCTAATGTATCCAAAGTCTCAAATAACTAATGGTGTTCTGTTTTTCATATGTGAAAATGACTGTTTTTATTGTTTTATAAATTGTGAAGATAAATTTTATGTTGACATTTTCTGTGACCGGTAGTATGGATTTGAGACCTACTGGACACTTTGCTCAAGGTACAGCCTTTTACGAGGACACAAAATGGAAAAACTGGCCCTCGTGGGTATTGAACTTGAAACTTAGCTACAAGTAAACTGTAGGTAGTATTCACCCATCAGAATAAGAGAGAAAGAGGAAGAAGAAAATGCCATGATTTCAGTTTGGTCATATTATAAATGGGCACAATGCTGAGGCTCCGGCATGCAAGTAGGGTATAATTTCATTTCCTTTTATCTCTTTTTCAAATTCTTCTGCTTTTGTTGCTAGTGGCAATAACTACATTATTCTTTCTGTCTCTCTCCTTCAACCGTTGCTTATTTTTATGTTGTGCTCTTTCCACATAGCAGTAATGTATCTTCTGTGGTGGCTCCGTATATGTTGAGAAGATATTCCATGTGTAATTTACAGACATTTCTTAGAGTGTATGCTTAGGTTTTTGAGTTAAATGAGAACAGAATTAAAATTGAATATATTGTGACCCTTTAGTGATTTAACAATATTTTTGTTAAAATCACTTGCTTTATATTTCTTGTTTCCTAGTAGAAATATTAACATACTTTTTATTTTCTATACCTGACTCATAGAGATTAGTCCTTAACGTAATGTCAATTAGTGTATCTAATGTATATTCTACACCCACTTACGACATTTTGATTTATAGTTCTAACATAAATGATGTCCACATATGGACATAATTTTGTAACTATAATTATTTAGATTCTGTCCATTTGAAACTTATTTAGTTATAACAAATATTCTATCTACTTAAACATATTTGTCATAGTATAAACCCATGTATAGGGAGGTGGACTCTGGTGGTAGTGGGTAAATTTAGGAAGTATTTTGATCAAAATTATATAACATTTACAGAAGTTACTTTGTTGAATAATTTTATTGATTTGTTTAACCATTTCTGCCTTTGCCTTAAAAAAAAAAAAAAGAATACATCTTATCAGGTCAAATGTTACCCTCCATGTTAGGTTACCCAAGATACCTGGGTCTAGAGGTAAAAACACCTCTTCTAACCTGGAATCCACATTTAGCTTTTCATGTAAATACAAGATTATGCAAGAAGTAAGATTATTTTCCACCGTGGTTCCCTTTCATGCCTCCCTGTCCCACCCACCTCTACTTCAAACAGGCCTTCTTTTGTGCACCTCAGAGGTAATTGCTATGTCAGAGTGGAGCTTGCAGTCTCAGGCTCCACCCTGGCTCTGCCAATTGATGGCTCGTTGGACAAGTCACTCACTCCTTCTAGGCCTTATTCCCTCCTCTGTAGGGCTAAGAGCACTGGAATAAATTATCCCTAGTATCTCCGTCCTTTTCTTAGATAGTATTCAATAGCAGAAGCAAAACGGAGAGACTTTGTCAAATGGATTGATTGAGATTTGTGTGTTCTGTTTCCCATACTTTCAACCTCTCTGTGCTAAACCAAACCTAAACTATTCTTAGTTGTAGTTTTCATATTCAGGTCACTCTGAAAATAGGCCATATTTTGGACATCTATAAGGAAAGTACAAATTCTCCTTTTTTCACTAAGTATAAATAAAACAACATCTCACAAATTTGCTGCTACAGTTGAGTTCATCCTGATGGTCTCCTTGGCAGATCTGGAACCCATTAGGGATTGTGCAAACTCAAGAGAAGTCTCAACCAATTATTCCTTCCAGCTGAAAACATGGTCGGCCGATACCAAAGGCCATTCTAGAACAATAGAAATTTATATTAGCAATTATTTTTTTAAAAACCTTGCCCGATGATAATACCTTGCAAGCTATATACTATTAGCAAACGCATAGAAAGATTTCTCCTGTTAAGAAATTTATTCCAGGGCACCTGGGTGGCTCAGATGGTTAAGCGTCTGCCTTCTGCTCAGGTCATGATCCCAAAGTCCTGGGATCGAGTCCCGCATCGGGCTCCCTGCTTCTGCGGGGAGCCTGCTTCTCCCTCTCCCTCTGCCTCTGCCTCTCTCTCTCTCTCTCTGACTCTCATGAATAAATAAATAAAACATGAAAAAAATAAAAAAAAGAAATTTATTCCATATCACAGCTCTTTTCTTATCAGCGATGGATCCAAATATAGGTACAACTTGTTCTCAGAAGTCAAAATTGTTGCAATAATTAGGAGGGTGGGAAAAAATGAGCAGATGATCTCAAAGGCTGCTTGCAGTTGGAACATTTTGTTAAAAAAAAAAAAATAGAGTAGCACATTGTCCATAGCTTTGCCTATAAAGTAACCAACCCTTTTTTCTCTAGAACAAAGATCTCTTTGTCCTCACCTATGGAGCTCTGGTTGCCCAACTGTGTAAAGATTATGAAAAAGATGAAGATGTGAACAAATATTTAGATAAAATGTAAGTAGAAGTCTTTTGTTCTCATGGAGTGTATATTGTTAATATCCTCTGAATTTTGTCCACCTCTAATGACTTTGCCCTACTTCACGAGCTCTTCTATGATTTCAAAGAATCACGTTTTAAAGCTGAACATCATTTCTGACAACGGCCATTTGGGTTGTCGTAAAGTATAAAGTAAGAGGAAGGAAACTTTTTTCTATGAAAATCAAGCATGGAACATATTCTTTTTAGGTCAAAATCATTTCTTTGCTAGTCACTTGTAAGCAAAAGTATGGTAAAACATTGTTCTTTTAACAATGTTACAGATCATCAAATTTGATTCTTTTCAGCAGTCTTTTGTTCTAAGATAACTCCTTCTAATATAAATATATGCTTATGTAAGTATAGACCATCTGTGGAAGGATATGCCAAAAATTGCTAATGGCAGTTGCCTGAGAGAATTTGGAGACAGGGGATTACCCATAGAAGAGAGATTTACTTTTTCCTATGTAGTGTTTTTATTGTTTGAATGCTTTTACCATTGCTATGCTTTACTTAAAAATATATTAAAGGGAGAAACCCACCCTTTCCTTTTTTTTATTATGTTATGTTAATCACCATACATTACATCATTAGTTTTTGATGTAGTGTTCCATGATTCATTATTTGCGTATAACACCCAGTACTCCATGCAGAATGTGCCCTTTTTAATACCCATCACCAGGCTAACCCATCCTCCCACGCCCCTCCCCTCTAGAACCCTCAGTTTGTTTTTCAGAGTCCATTATCTCTCATGGTTCATCTCCCCCTCCGATTTCCCCCCCTTCATTCTTCTCCTCCTGCTATCTTCTTCTTCTTCTTCTTCTTCTTCTTCTTCTTCTTCTTCTTCTTCTTCTTCTTCTTTTTTCTTCTTAACATATATTGCATTATTTGTTTCAGAGGTACAGATCTGTGACTCAACAGTCTTGCACAATTCACAGTGCCCACCCTTTCCTTTTAAAATATACTTCATTCTCCTTGTCTTTATTAATGGAGATTCCCTCTGCACAAATTCAACCTTTAATTTTCTCAGAATAATTATATGATCATCAGATTATTGCTCAATATTAAAATATCTGTCAACATTTTTTGAGCCTCTTAATTATGGATCCTAAAAAGGACTCTCTAACTGGGCAATGACTAGAAAGTTTGTACTAATTGGAAGATTTAGTTAGAAAGGTTGAAAGGGAAATTTAGCCTAGTTGAGCATTGTAGGGCTTTTAAAAAGGATTCATTGTGTTTTTAGTTGGAAAACAGAAAAAAGACAACATAAAGGAAAGCTTGAAAGGTTTTTTTTGAACCCTAGTTTCCTCCCTTTCTAAGCTTATTCTTTTTCTACTAGAAAGTTCTTTTTCATTGTCCTCTATTTATTTTGGTTCATATAAATTTTTTTTTCATTTCCTCTTCATTAGTCAGGAGTGCTTCCTAAGATAAAATGTCTGTAATAGTGGGAGCTGCTTAACCTATTTTACCTTAGGTCATACTTAAACCTGTGATACAGCATTTCCAGAATATATATCATTTTATGTAGCTTATGTTAAATTTGCATTGTTTTGTGGAACAGCCGTAGAAAATGAAGAAACTCATTTATTTGACTGAAAAAACATACCTTGGTTAGCTACTTGGGTGCACATTTTAACAAATAAGAATGAAATATTAAAGAATAAATTTTGAGAGGCTACAGGAAGGCCTTGCCTTAAGAAAAGCAATAATTCACATTTGGATTTCTTTAATAGCTTCTGCTAAAAACACCTTACATTTTTAATCTGATATATAAACTATCTACTTTACAGAAACATACCCTTTGACAAAAGCAAGATGTGTGTGTGTGTGTGTGTATGTACACACTTATACACACACACACACACACACTGCACTGATCATAACATTCTGGCTTTTTTTTATAAAGATTTTATTTATTTATTTGAAAGAGAGCAGAGAAAGAGAGAGAGCACACACGAGTGAGGGGGGAGGGGCAGAGAGAAAGGGAGAAGCAAGCTCCCCACTTGAGCAGGAAGCCCAACTCGGGGTTCTATCCCAGGACCCTGGGATGGATCCCAGGACCCCAGGACCACAACCTAAACTGAAGGCAGACACTTAACTGACTAGCCACCAGGCGCCCCAACATTCTGACTTTCTATCACTTCCCACTGTCCAGGCTATAGTTATGCATGAAAATTAGAAAACACTGGGAACATTTTTTAAATCCCAGTACAACTATTTCTGTAAAGTATACATTCTGTTCTTCAAAAGTTTTTTTCAGTGTGAACTTTCTAGCTAGACTCACAAAATAGTTTCCTCAGAAGGCAAGTAAGTCAAATTGAATATTTCTTCCTACTCCAAAATATCAATAAAATATCTCACAGATTTAGTGAATTAATGAGCACTCTGACATCAAATCTGTCCCCCCCGCAACCACCCAGCCACCAAATAGCTCCACGCCCCCCCCCCCCGCCCTTTCAGGCCCTATGTAACAGACATTCCCTTTACGCACTGTGGTGTCTTTATCTTGGTGGATCTTCTATTGCTCCGTTCACATCATTTCATTTGTCTATGTACATGTGGTTGTGAAATTAAAAGACAAGTTTTATGCCAGTTGTTTAACAAAGGCAGTCTTATTTCTTTTTATTTCCACCACTAAGGTCATATTTGCTCAACTAGATTGAAAGTTCTTAGGTCTGTCTTGTCGAAAGTGTCTGCTCAAGCATCTCAGCCACATACTCAGCTGTATTGACATCTCAGTAAGATGCCTTCAACATTGTACTTCAGGTACTACTCAGTCCGTTTGTGGTAGGGTGAAGCTACCGGATAATACAAATACTTTCTCCCAAGTCCCATAGATTCAGTTCCCCTAGAATGAAAAATGAATTTTCTGGATGTCACTTTTTCTTTTCGCTAAACTTCAGAGTTTTAACTGCAGAAACCTACACTGACAACAAAAATTGATTTTTCTTTTCCCTTCCTCCTGTCCTTCTGGAGCCCATCCTGGCCATGTCTGCACTTTTACCATAACTATGCTAAGAGAAGAATGAGCATCCAAGTACCACACCTACAGTAGAGAAGTTAGCTAGATCCTCATGCCGTTTCCATCAACAGCTACTGATGACAAAGTTAGTTGCCAAGAAGATACATTAAGCTATGAACACCAATCTCCCTTAGCTTTAATATACACTGTCAAATTTGGGCCAGCCTTACTTCCTCAGGCTTTTCTGCTCATAGAAAACTAGTTAATATTTCCCCGATAAATGCTCTCTGCTTCTGTATCTGAAAGACAAATAAAGAGCCTACTGCCAAATAGCCATTAGGCTTGTCAGATTTGCTTTACTTTATTATCCATGCAAAGTGCTCAACAGAGGACTCCATTCTAAAACACTGCTAGAGTTCACTACTCAAATATTACGTTCAGACCATACTCTTTCCTTCATCACAGGGGATATGGCATTGGAACACGGCTGGTGGAAGACTTTTTGGCTCGATCTTGTGTAAGAAGATGCCATAGTTATTCAGAAATTACAGACATAATTGCCCAGGTAAATGCGTTTTTAGCTCTTTCAAGATGTTTTGAAAATCTTTGATTTGTCCTCAGTTCTGAGGCTTTCTGCTCTGATTTGGGTAGGTTCTAGCTGTATTCATTATTAGGTGCTAAGAGATTCTGATTGAAAAACATTTTATTTCAGCACAGGATTAAAGCCTTTGTGAACAGAGGTAAGTGCTTTTAGGCACTTAAGCATCTATAGATTTTTCTGACCACACAGTGTGTGTGGAGTGTATGCCCCACACGGGAAAATGTTTTGAGATGGTAAACAGAAAGGGCGTGTAATAAGGGCAACCTCATAACATGATGTCCCAAACCGGTTTCTTTGTATAATCACTTTAGCACACAGAGGAAGTGGTCTTCGGCTGTCTCAGAGAATATTGTTGTGGCCATTTTATTCCCAGAGCAATGTTTCCCCAAGAGAAAAATAAAGCTTCCTGTAAAAGTATGTGCTCTAAGAACTTTCACAGGTATATCAATACCAGAGACAACTTGGAATCTCCTGAGACCAGCTCAGATAACTTAGGTAGAAGATGAGATCGGGAAATGCCTCCTTAGCCAGAATCCCTTTAATCTGCTGGTCTACGGTTATTAACCTAGTGTCGTTCATTTGGGGGAGACCTGGCAAGTACGCCTGGGTATCAGATATTTATAAGGTTCAGGTATACTGCCTCCAGATTCTCACAACAGACCTATTAAGTTGGTCTCCTTCTTCTTTTCTCTCCTGACCCTTAATATTATTATTTCCAAACTGACTCTTCACGTGAGTGGCAATAATCGTTCTACATAGTGCTTTGTGACTCCAAATGCAGTTTTACATGTTCTTTTGTCTTTTACTCTTACGGTATCCCTGTGAAGTAAGCAGAGTAGGAGTTGTTCCCATTTTCCAGATAAGAAAACTGAGTCCCAGAAAGATTATGATAAAAATTGAGTACTAGTATATACCAAAAAAGTATGCATTCAAAAACACAATCTAAATGAAAGATTTTCCCAATTCTTGTTACCCTTACTCTCATTATTTCATTTCTCATTATTTCATTATTTCATGAATAATGTGGTTGAAATTGAAATCCAGTTCTTCTAGTCTCAGTGTAGTGAGTTTACCACACAACTAAACAGGTTAAAAAATTCTCTTTCCCTATTTGCAGAATATAACTAAAAGAATGAAGCAGTAGTTTGAAAAATAAAATAATTTTTCACTAAGCCAAGTTTATGTGCAATACTAGAAAAATACTAGGTGTTTTAATGGGAAATATTTGAAATATATAAATGTAGATGGTTGTGTTCTGTTTCTGTAAAAATGCCATTGGGGTTTTGATGAAGGCTGATTGCATTGAGTTAGTAGATCACTTTGGGTAGTATGGACATTTTAACAATATTTAATCTTCCAATCTATGAACATCAGATGTCATTCCATTTGTTTGTGTTTTGTTTAATTTCTTTCATCAATGTTTTATAGTTTTCAGATACAAGTCTTTCACCTTCTTAAGTTTATTCCCCGGTATTTTATCCTTTTTCACTGCTATTGTGAATAGGATTGTTTTCTTAATTTCCTTTCTGGATAGTGTGTTGTTAGTAAATGGAAACACAACTGATTTTGTATCCTGCAACTTTCCTGAAATCACTTCTTAGTTCTAACAGGTTTTTTTTGTGTGGAGTATTGAGGGGTTTCCCACATTTAAGATTGTATCATCTATCTGTAAAAGAGAAATAATTTTACTTTTTTCTTTCCAATTTATATGCCTTTTATTTCTTTTTCTTGACTAACTACTCTAGGTAAGACTTCTAGTACTATGTTGAGTAGAAACAGTGAGAGGAAGCATCCTTCTGGTTCTTGATCCTAGAGAAAAAGTTTTCCATTTTTTACCATTGAGCGTGGCAATGGGGAAAGGATTGTCTTTTCAATAAATGGTGCTGGGAAAACTGGTTGTCCACATACAAAAGGAATAGAATTAGACCTTTACACCATACACAAAAATGAACTCAAATGGATTAAAATGTAAACATAAGACCCAAAACTGTAAAATTCCCAGAACAGGGGCACCTGGGTGGCTCAGTTAGTTAAGCATCCGACTCTTGGTTTCAGCTCAGGTCATAATCTTGCGGACACACACACACGTTTTGGTGAAGATGTGGAGAGACTAGAACCCTTGCACACTGTTGGTAGGAATTCAAAATGGTACAGCCACTATGGAAAACAGTTTGAAAGTTCATCAAAAAATTTAAAATAGAATTACCATAGGCTCTACCAATCCCACTTCTGGGTATTTATCCAAAAAACTTGAAATCGGGATCTTGAAGAGATATTAACACACTATATTCATTGTAGCACTATGTACAATAGCCAAGATGTGGAAACAACCTAAAAGGCAATTGAAAGATGAATAAAGAAAATGTAGTATATACATACAATGACATACTTCAAAAAAAGGGGGGACATTCTGTAATGTGAAACAACATGGTTGAACCCAGACACAGAAAGACAAATACTGCATGATTCCACCTAGATGAGGTATCTAAAATAATTAAATTCATAAAATCAAAGAGGGGATGGATGGCTTCGGGGAGGAGGAAATGGGCAGTTATTAACCAATGGGCATAAAGTTCCAGTCAAACAAGATGAATGAGCTTTAGAGGTCTGTGGTACAACATAGTACCAGTCACCACCAATAAAATATTGTACACCTGTAAATGTGTTAAAAGGGTAGATCCTGTGTTAACTGTTCTGATTCCAATTTTTAAAAAATTTTAAAAGAAACAGGTCTGTTTGATGTGAAACCAAGAACATTCGCTTTCCAAACATCTCTCCTCTAAACTTTTTACATCTATTTTTTAATTTTTCTCATGTCATGGAAATTCTGATCTGCTCCTCCTGTCCTCAACAAACTGGGAAAAAATCCACCTCTACTCCTTTGCAAGATTCCTTCTTGCAATTAACAGAATATTTTGTCACTCTCACCTTTCTCTTGTGCAGAGGGGTTGTCTCCTGGTCTTTGCACTTCCCTTCAAAGTCCAGATTTCCTCCGTCTTAATCATTTTCCCTTCTCGAGCAAAATGTTCTTTTACATGTGGGAATGATGTCACCCAACTCAGAAGCATTTTAACGCAGGGGAAGGGGCAGACCTTAGTTACATATGCACCCACTGATGTTTTGCTTATAATTGGCAATTTTCATTAGAAGGTCCGGCCTTCAGCAGCATTATCTTATTCATCCTTGTAAACGCTCCTGAGAGGAGGCAGGTGTCAAATGTTAGAGTCAATTTTAGGGGGGCGTGGAGCAAGGTCAGAGGAAATTTACCATTCTCACATGCTGCCCATGGAACATCGTAGGGTCAGGAATAGAACCCAAACCTTGTGACTTTTGTTTGGCGGCCGCCTCAGACCATGCCCTCATACAGAACACTGCCATCATCCTTGTGTAGCTGCATTTCGAGGAGCTTTAGACCTCAGATTGCGCCATCTAGTGGTAAAGAGAAATCCCATGACAGACCAAATCTGCTCAAAAAAAGTGTAATCAGGCCTTATATTTCATATAAAAAAGAGATGACAGGCTAATTCTAAAGTCATATTCCTGCAACATTAAAATGTATCCATTTTTAAAATATAATTTTATCATATACAAGTCTACTTTTGTGTTGATTGCCTCAAAGCACTTCAAATTTTAAATAAGTTGTATAATTTATAAAGATTGTCAGCAGCATTATAACATGATGTTTAAATACTATTAGTAATACAGCGCCTTTCTTTAGGAAAGCTCAAGGTAATTGCCACCTATTAATTTTTTCCCTTTCAAGAGTCTTGTGAAGTAAAAACGATAGCCATCATTAGCCTCATTTTACTGATGACATAATTGAGTCTTAGGATGATGTCACCACAGTTACATAGTCAAAAAAGCCAGCTGAGAATTTAATTTTTCTGATCGTATTCCAGTGTTTTTCCCAAAAGTAATTGTTTCTTTAAAATGTACCTGTGGGGGCACCTGGGTGGTTCAGTCGGTTAAGCGACTGCCTTCTGCTCAGGTCGTGATCCTGGGGTCCTGGGATCGAGCCCCACATGGGGTTCCCTGTTCATCGGGGAGCCTCCTTCTCCCTCTGCTGCTCCCCCTACTTGTGTGCTCTCTCTCTGTGTCAAATAAATAAATAAGATCTTAAAAAAGAGATATTAAAATTTACATTTGAGGATTTTCTCCTGTTATGACTACTGTTCTGAGAAAATTGAAAGCGTGGAATTTTCAGTGGAGTCACTGTGGCTGCTTTTAGTTGTAGTAATGAAACATTGGAGAGTTTAACTGTAATCTAACAGGCATAAATCTTTCAGTTTGTTATAAAAGCAAGTTGAAAATATCTCACTCTGGTCTAAGGTCTAAAACCTACTTCCTTAGTTACACAAAAATATATTTCATGGTTTCCAAACACATCCATGACAAATGTTTTATTATTAAGAGAAGCTAATTAGAGATAAACTTAATCCTTTAAAGTCAAGATGATCATAAAGGATAGGCTTGACAAGAGATATTATAACATCGCCTTTTAAAAGCAATTTAAACACAAGAAGCTCTGATCCTCATCAGTTGCAAAGTGATAATCTAACCAAATCCAGTGTAGTCGAGATTAAGATGAGTCCACATCCTACTCAGCCACATTCCCAATGCGTGACCCTGAGTAAGTCATGCAGCCTGTCAGAAACTCAGCTTCCCTATCCGTCGGGGGGACCTCCTCCAGATGCAGTTTTTCTGATTTTCAGGCTTTGCTTTCCCTAGGCAAAATCTGGACATGGAACTATAATCATAAAGAGCTGAGTGTGATGGGTGTAGTTTCTAAAGCCTCCCTCAGAGCATCCATACCATCTAGTTACTGGTGCTGTTTACAACTGCTTGGCTTAGCACAAATTCTGTCATCAAAGCTGGGAAAGCTTTTCACTATCAGGTCAATGTCATCATGATGTCATTATAAGGGTTAGAAGGAATGTGTAATTTTTCAGTATTAACATCACGTCAGGGGTGTTGTCACAGTAAGATGAAATTTTTAGGGAAAAATATATGATATATAAAAAATATAAAAAGACTTGTAAAACTCGAAATTCTGATCTTTAGTTTAAAAAATTGGACCCCAATATATAATCCCTGGAAATTCTGAAAAGCAAAAATTCAATCTTTTCCTTTTAATAGTATAAACTGAAATTTTATCTGAATTATATAATGAGAGCAATGATTTTTTTTTTTTTGGTGAGTGATATAAAATCAATGAAATAATTGAAAGGAAGTATTCATAGGAGGCGATATAAGTAAGGATGCCTAAAGCAGGGAGGAAATCTAAATGGTGACTGTCAGAAGCATAAACTCAAGGGCAAAAGATTTAGGAATATAATCCAGAGAGGGACTTGAATGGCAGAGGGGTTATTTTTTAACTGGATGGCCATTTTTATTTCAATAAATCGGTCCATTTAAGATTAGAGTTGAGGCTACACAGAAGGATTCCAGCAAATCATACTGGTCTTATTTCTTTTATCTTGCTTCTGATCTGAAGGCACAAAACTACCATGGCTGGACTGATACAAGTAATTCACATATTTTGAAGCCTAAAACTCCTGAGTCATTTCAGAATGGTGGCGGCTGCACAGCCATAGAATTACAATCTCCGAGACAGATTTGTACTCAGAAGCACTGACTTTATGCTTCTACAAGGACATCCGAATCTGACTTTATTAGACCTTTTCAGAGGGCTGTGCCATGGCTTGGAAGGTTAATCAGTGAGGGCCCCATCAAGAGACAGAAACCACACAATCATTTCAGTCAAGAAGGTTTAATAGAAAGCATTATTAACAATTTATACGGGACTAGCACTAAGAAAGGGGGAAAAATGCTAAAGAATATCCTAGTGCTGAGAGAAAATACCCAAAGAAGACCACAGTTTGAAGAGGGACCCTCTTTCCACGGCTGGGGTTCAAACGTCTTTGGAGACATGAGATTGCAGCCCATGGATGCTGGAAAAGGTGTCTGGGTTGTCAGGCTGAGATAGGTGGGTACGGAATTATGGATCCAAACTGGTAAACAGCAACCCCCCACGGGGGTGTAAGTAGGCTAAGGCGGCAGTGAGGAAGCCACGGGAAGGGAGCCAGAACTCGGAAGGGAGTGCCGCTGGGTGCCCCATGCCCGGCCAGTCACCGTTTCCAGCAGGAGTGAGCAAAGAAAAGGCACGCCAGGGCCAGGAAGAGAAGTCCGTCCTCCTGCTGTAACCCTACAGAAACTTCTACTGCCAAAGGAGAAATGTTTGCAAGATCTACATCCAGCCTCACAAGCAAGGCAATGAAGAGTAAGTTTGGAGCTGAGAGGCCATCATCGGACAACCAGCACAGAAGGCCTGAGTCGGTGCGATTGTCCCATACATGTCCGTGGCCATTTTTTGACTTCGGTGGTCTCGTGTTTGACCCTATCCAAACTGCTGGCCCACACAGGAACTATTCTCACCTCTCAGGGTAGCTCAAGCTGGCTGGGGGAAGGGCAATGAGATGAAGGAAGCTGCATTCTTCTCTTAGCAGGGTGGCATCAACTTCCTGCAAATGAAGATGCCAAACAGGCCAAAGAGCACACTTTTTAACCTGCAAACTTCTGAAATAAAAACGTTCTTATTTATTTATTTATTTATTTATTTATTTATTTATTTGACACAGAGAGACACAGCAAGAGAAGGAACACAAGCAGGGGGAGTGGGAAAGGGAGAAGCAGGCTTCCCGTGGAGCAGGGAGCCCGATGCGGGGCTCGATCCCAGGACCCTGGGATCATGACCTGAGCCGAAGGCAGACGCTTAATGACTGAGCCTCCCAGGTGCCCCTGAAATGAAAACTTTCTGTTAAACACTGACATTTATTAAATCCAACCACTGCCTCTTTACGGATTTCTCTATAACCAAATCTGTTCTCTCTCCCCATGACTATTAAATCTCCTCTATTTTCTTACTGTTCCAAGGGCCATTAAATGACATTATGGGCCACGAACCTCAGAACAGGACTGGCTAATAACCTGTGCTCTCTTCCCTGGAAGTCCAAAGGAAGGCACCATGGTACGTTCGCACCTAAGTGGCCGCCCAGTGAAAAGTAGAGTGGGCTTAGACTCACCATCTGGGGGAGGGGCTCCTAAGCTTGAAATGGACCAGATCCATTTTCTGAAATGTGCCGAAAGGTGAAACAGTGTTCTTTGTAGGAGGCAGGAGTTGCCCTCACGATGACTAAGCAAACATGACCGAACAACTTTGGAAATGTAAGGGAACCCATGATTATTACCCTTACTGAGAGTGAGTGCAGTGAGTCTGCATTTTAGTTTAATGTGTTTGTCTGTGAAATAGCATTTTACTGGGGTTTGTGCCTGCTGATCTTCCAAGAATTTGCGATTGACCAGCTTTTTTTTTTTGTATATATTTCTGTTCTCCATCTAACTACAGCCAAAATGCTATACAAAGAATGGAAATAATACAGAATTTCTTGAGTTACTTTGATTTGACACCAGAGTGAAGTTACCTTTCATTTCTGGGAAGTTTCATTGCCCCGTCCCGTCTGTAAGCTTTTCAAAGGGAGGGATAATTTCAAACATTCTTGGGGTTTGGCCCACAGTGCCATGGCAAACCAGTACATTGTAGACATTCATTAAAAATTGTCGGAGTGAATTTGGAAAATATCTGTAGATCTTTTCCCTCAGGTACACACTGTTGATCTTCTTCTTCTGTCCGGGAGAGGGCAGTGGTCCACATTCATCTCCACATTAGAGCCTGCCTACCCCTCCCTCCCTGGCTCCCACCACCTGCAGAAGCTCTCTTATTTCAAGCAGTATTTACTACATTGGAAATCCAGTGCTCCAAAAGTGTCTGGTGGCTCACAATAGCCGATCTGCAATAACACAATTTGAACTGAAATAGGATCCTGGACAGGAAAAGAGCTGATTCTCGTTAAATAATGGACAGTGAACTCATCTTGATAATTTTATGGAAACATTCGGGGGTTTTATTCACCACTATTTATATGAGTGTAGAAAGTTTCAGGAGAAGAGAGAGATTCGGTCTTGCTACACTAGGGTCAATTGCGATTACAAAATGCAAGCATTAAATAGGTAATCAAGTCATTAGCTATTACATTTCACTGAACTTACTCAAAAGGCCTCTATCACTTCCAGTTTATTATAAGGGCAAATAAGAAAATACAATTACACCTTTCTCTAGCCTAGGAGCTAAAAAAATCTCTTTAGTTGCACAAAAATGTATTTCATACTTTCTAAACCCATGTACGGTAAGATTCCATTATTAAGAGAAGCTAATTAACGATAAAATTGATAAATTAAATAAATCCATTTCCATTTTTTTTAGAAAATATTTGAAATGTATTCAAAAATTCATCATGGAGCCAAATTGTGTTGGGTAGACTTCTTTACACTGCTGGCTGGTGGGTTATGTCAGGTGATAGTGGTTGATGGTAAGGATGTTCTCGGACACAAGACCTAGGCCTCATGGCAGAGCAGAAATCAGGAAATCCCTCAGTCTACCCTGTCATGTCAGGAGCAAGCATCTAAGTTTCCTTGCTTCAGTCCTTGTCATTGTGGTGACTCAACTATTTTCTGCTTGTTTTGCTCTTGCTACTCCCTGCTGACATCTTCCTATTCTTTATCTTCTCTCCACACCCATGACTCTGCCACCTCAGGACTTCTGCTTACTCTCCTTTACTCTCTTCTTTCTGGGTGTCTTTTGTCTTCTGTGACTCTCTGTGTCTCATAGTCAAAGTCCCAAAAAGAGCCTCTAACCTGTCCAGTCAATCACTTGCCCTCTGTGGTAGAGCTTCCAAGCCCCGTGTCTTCCGGCCCGTAGCCAAGCTGTGGACTGACTGCCCAGGCTCTCAAGTGCCCATCCTAGCCCATTATCTATGGTCAGAATGGCAGTGGAATGAGACACAGGGCCTGGCCATCACAGGGAGCCCCACAAGAAGGGGATTTGGGTGTGAAAAACATTCTGAGAGCTCCCACAACGGAGCAAAGCAATTAGCAAAGACCTCGTTCTTCCTGTCTAGGAAATTATTTATGAGTCTTCTTTAGTTATGGACCCTCCGCTCGTGTTATTTGTCTTACTGATGCTGGAGTGTGTTTTCCTTTATTCCAGAGGCTAGAATTCCTGTGTAGAAGAGTGTAGCAGGCTCCATGTAGCATGTTAATTATAAGGTATTGAAATCAAAAGAATTGGCCTTACTATGTGTTTTGCAGGTAATAATCAAGTAAGAAAACTTTTTTTAAAAAAATGCTTCCTCTGGGAAGCAATCCAAGCCAAACCACATTATTTGTTGGAAATAAATATTTTAGACCACTAGCTAAGGGTGGGGCAGACATTTCTCAGAACGGTAAACTCTGAGGGATGCTTCCGTGGAAGGGAGATAGTCAGATTCTCCTGAGAAAAATGATGTTGTGCTACAACAGACAGTATTGGGTTTTCTTTTGAATTTCTTATAAAGGAACCAATCATAAAAGTTTGCTCTGGTCCTCTAATCCCATGCAGTTTTTGCTTTTGTTTCTTTTTCTAAATCTTTTTCAATCCCTTCTCTTGGCATTCTCTGTTCTTTCAGAGAATGTTACCAGAGATGACCTGATGTTTTTATGTGAATAGGAAAACTGCCCAGGTGAAATGAACTTGAGCCAGGCCTTTCAAGACAGAGACATCAGCATATCTTAGGTTTGTTCCTTTCTCTTAAAAACAAAACAAACAGGTTTTGTTTCTTATGTTTCTGTATTTTACTTTCCTTCCTTTCTTTTTTTTATTTTTTTAAAGATTTACTTTAGAAAGAGTGTGCATGGAGGGAGGGGGCTGCAGAGAGAGAGAGAGAGAGAGAGAGAGAGAGAGCGAATCCCAAGCAGACTCCCCTCCGAGTGTGGAAACTGATGCAGGGCTCCATCTCACAACCCTGACATCGTGACCTGAGTCGAAAATCAAGAGTCAGACACTTAACAAACTGAGCCACTCAGGTGTCCCTCCTTTCTTTTTTTCTGATTATATTTGTCTTCCTTCGATTTCTAAATAATGTACATGTTTAAAAGGAATAATTTTCCTAAATGGCATCATATTTCACAATTCTGCGTGTAAACTTAAGTGTAATGCGCCCAGCACAATGCACGACCCCTGAATTGTGTCCACATCCTAATTCTGTGCACAAAATTGGGAGATTTTTTTCTGTCCTTTGAATATTCTTTTTTTAACCAGGATGAAAATTTAAATCTCAATTCTAAAGTTGCCTCCATGCTGACCCCCCTACCTCTCCTATCCTACCGCCACCCACCCACCCATCCACACACACACTCTCCTCCTCCTCCTTACACACAATTTATTTGAAGGGATAAACTAAGAAATGCAGCCTGAATGGCATAGAATAGAGGGAAAACTGGAACCTTTTTATCACTAGGCAACCCCTGCCCTTTGTTAAAATCTCCCCCTGAGGGTGGAGGTCTGGTCTTTGCTGGTGATTCTCTCAAAAGGTGACTCATCTCATCAGAGCTGGGAGCACCTCACTGCCCTGGCCCTACCGTCAGCATCACCAGACGATACGCCCTGACTCAGCCTTCTGTCTTCCAGAACACAGAGGAGGCTCTGTGCTCCCCACACAGATGCTAATGGAGGGAAACTTCCACTCAGGCAATCCAGATAATTCTGGGTGAGAAGCAGGGAGAGGGTACAGGGTGGCTAACCACTTACTTCACCTACATCAGACAGCCAACAGTTGTGACTGTTAGTTCAAAGATCCACCCCCTCCCCCGACACACACACACCACCATCCTAAAACATTTAGGTGTCTTGCCATTGTTTTATACTAGAATAATCTGTAAATGGATGTTTGAGAATGTGGCCATTATTGTATGTGCCTCCCACCCCCACACAGAAGATTGAAGTGGGAAATTGAGGTATTAGAACAGTAGGGTCCTCAGAGTCTAGGTGGGATTTGGGAGCCAGGCAGTCCTCACCATGTGACCTGTGTGGGGAGCTGAATGGGTGGGGAGAAAACCAGTGAAAGGCTCAGCCATTAATCCAAAGGATCTGGAGGGAAGTGGCGTGTGAATGTTCACAGGTGACGGGGTGCAACTGGAAACCAGGTCACAGAGAGCTCTGCTCCCCCCGCCACCACCCTGCCCTGTGGTGCAGATGGGTCTGGATCCCAGGGGGAGGGCACTGGCCCCACAGTGCCCTCCTAGGATTACACTTCCTTTCTTCCCTCCCCCAACAATGGAAGCTAATCAGATGAAGCTTAGACAGTACATCTTCTTTTGCTATTAATTACTATTTTTCAAAGGCTAACTCACAATGTAGTGTTAGGGGCCTATTGAATTGCTTTACTTTTTCCACTTTTTCCAACAGATGATATTAAAATAAGTGAGAGCCCTTGACAAACAGGGTTGAATTCCATGGAAGTCACAGCCCAGTGCCACACAGCATTCCAGAGAAGGCTGGCCGCACAGCGAGCTGAATGTCAGGCCATTTTCTGATTTAGTAACATATTTGAGCAGGGAAGAAGGGAGTGGAAAAAATTAAATGGAAAGAAAAACGCTTTATAGTCATAAAGTTCTCCATATTTAAAGAATGATGAATATTAACAGCAAAAGGAACTCATCGAGTATTTTGAGAAATCTTCCCATTGGGGCCGGAAATATAGTAGATGGATTATTAAAAATAAGACACTTGTTTAAAGGAGTATAACCGTTTAGGCTTAATTCCCCCCTCTGAGTAGGCAAGAGTTTCCTTACATAAACACCCACACATACTTGACCTATTCCCCTTTGTACCTCTGGGAGGGGTGAGAGAAGGAAAGCGTAGGAAGATCTCTTTTGTGGAAAAGCCTGTGTGCATAGCCACAAGGTCTGGGGAGTCTGTGGACTGCTTCGGCCCAACCCAGCAGACCACATCAGTTACTCACGGCAGAGTTCCAGAATGAAAGCAAGGCACCTGCAGGAAAATTACCCATAAGCTCTTACTATGACAACACTTGTGTAATATTATTTTTCCTTTAGTCACAGAGAAGTGTCTCTTAAGGCTCAATTGGTCAGTAACTTCTGCAAGTTATCGCCCCCCCCTTACCTACAAACGTCCATCTTCTAGTTTTCTGTGTATGATCAGGTCTCACAGGACATCTGGCTTTATCTAGCGTCTTATCTCCTTGGCACTGTTACCAAAGATGCCCCAGGTGAGTCTTCAATGTTCCAGATATGTCAGCACATGAAAATCCAGGCTGTCTTAACTTTCCGTTGGAGAGTCTCAGTTTTATTTCTGTCTCTTAACTCATTTGGATGAGATTCATGAGACCCTGACTTATGAAACAAACCCGAGTGTGCGCATTGAGAATTGCAATAGGGTTGGGACCATTTTGCCACTGTGACTATTTACAAAGAAATTCCTTCCCAGGAGATGAAAACGGCCGAAGGAATAATCTGGGGGAACCAAACCCCAAAGGCTGAAGCAAGGTCCGACTGGGCCTAAGGGTTCAGAGACACAGCGGGAAGACAGCCACACTCTGGGGCCTCCCTGCTCAGTGTCCTTTGTGCATGTCAGAAGCAAGATTTTGTTCAGACTTGCCCTGACCTCTCAGTGATGCTGATGCTCCAGGGTAATGGTTCTCAATTCTTATTGCTCCACAGAATCACCTAAAGCTTAAAAAAAAAAAAAAAAAAAAAAAAATCCAGATGCCCAGGCCCTACTTTTGACCAATTGAGTGACGGTCTCTGGAAATAAGATGCTCCCCAAACGATCTTCATGGGCCTCCTCTGCTTTAAAGCAAGAGTTTGCAAACTGTGTTCCTTGGTTGGTGCTGTAGGGTGATTGCTGGAAAGGCAGGGGGCGGTATGTGAGGGCTGCCTCTCCTCCAGATCTTCAGTCCCAATTCTTCCAGAGTTACCTCTCCTTTTATCTCTTTTACGTGTTTCAAATAAAATAAAATATCATTGGAAAGAAAGTGGATAGTCTTGATTGAAACAATGCCCACCCCAGCAGTGGTTGGGATGACTAGCTTATCTCTTGGGAAGGAGGTAGGAAGAGAAGCTGGGTCTTCTAGGACATTCCCCCCAAAGAAGATAGAAAATGATCAAACACTGGTTTGTGACTATATATTTTTTTAACTGCTTATTTCCTATACAGGGTCAGTGAGACCCACTCATAGTTAGCCAGGTGTTTAAGGAAGCGAACTTTCTTAAAACACTAATTACTATCCCTCATGTTTCCTTCCATGATTCAAATACCAAAAAAAACCCCTGAGAGAAAGAATCCTGTTCTGTTGATACCATCAGCAATCATTATTAATGCAGACGTACATCCGTCCATGTTAAAATCTAGGAATAAGATGTTGTTATGGCGCAACTAGTAACTGTTTCATGGGTTATGTATTCTACCCAGAGATGTATATATTTTGTGGTATCACTCTTAAACAGAATTACTCATATCACCGGAGTTCATACTTTTCTTACTTAATCTTATTCCTGGAGATGATCTAGAGAATGTGATTAGATAAAATAATTAATTCATTTCCCCCATTTTCATCTCAATTTTCATTATAATTTAAAGCTTTTAAAGATTTTTCTCTAGCATGGGTGCGGCTGTAGGGTCAGGAAATCTGAAACTGTAAAAAGATGTCTAGTCGTATGGACAGAAAGATGAACTCGAACGATGTAAAACTTAAAGTCTGGAGACTACTCCAAATCTTTTGTGAACTTCCCAGTGCTGAAGATCCCTTCTTTATCAAGTATCATTTTTATCAAAGGAAATAGTAGGAAGTTGACCTTATTGAGACAGGGAACTAGAAGCATGGTTTGGGTATAGCTATCCCACATAATGTAGAAACCCAAGGTGGAAGAGCTGTGCCGAATGGGAAAGAGGCCAGGAACCTCCGAGCTAGACATGAATACCCAGGAGTACACAAAGAAGCCCACTGATGGAATTCATGTGCTACTGGCTGTAAATTTAGGACAATAGAGCTGAAATTCGGAGATGTATTAATCCAACATTCTGATTTTACCAATGAGAAAACATGCTTTTAAAAGTTAAATAAGTACTTGAGAATACACCAACATGAGACAACATTTCTGTGGTGGAAGTTAAGAGATCAGACAAATCCAGGTCCAAATTTAGGCTCTATTCTCTTACCGTGGCTTAACCTTGACCTTTTTGAACTTCAGTGTTCTCATAAAAATAGAAACAGTAATCCCTCCTCCCCCCTGAGTATGCTTGGGAAATTTTAAATATAAACCATATGTAAAGTATCCATCGCATAATAGGTTGTCAATAAACATTAATTCTGCCTTCCCTCCTTGGTGGAAGAACAAAATTTAGAATATGATCTCTCTTACAGCTGCACAAGTGTTCTTTTTGCGTAACTCAACCTTAACCAACTGAACAGTGAAAATATTATTTGAGGGGCGCCAGGGAGGCTCACTCTGGTATGTGTCTGCCTTCGACTCAGGCCATGATCTCAGGGTCCTGGGATCGAGCTCAGCACTAGTGGCTAGTCTGCTTCTCCCTCTCCCTCTGCCCCTACCCCCCACCCCCACTCGTACTCTCTTGCACTCTTGCTCTCAAAGAAATAATAAAATTTAAAAAAAAATGTGAAAATACAGGCAAAAATATCATGTTAGAAATAAATTAGGATGGCACTGGATTTTTCCTCAGTAACATCCAGTAACAAAGGAAAACAGAGTAACGCTTAAAATACACTCAAGTAGCGAAAGTGTGAACCAGCTAAGCACTCCTTCAAGTAGAGAAGAGGCCAATCTTGTTTCATCTTGTTTCATGTGAAAATACAGGCAAAAACATCATGTTAGAAATAAATTAGGATGGCACTGGATTTTTCCTCAGTACCAACAGGTAACAAAAGAAAAGAGAGTTAACACTTAAAATACGCTCAAGTAGAGAAAGTGTGAACCAGCTAAACAGTCCTTGTTTCATCTTTCAGCTACCCCCCTTTTTTTGTGCTGAAATACTTTATTTTTAAAAATATTTTATTTATTTATCTGAGAGAGAGATCACAAGCAGGAGGGGCAAAGGGAGAAGCAGACTTCCCGCTGAGCAGGGAGCCCAACTTGGGCTCGATCCCAGGACGCTGAGATCATGACCTGAGCCTCAGGCAGCCACTTAACTGACTCAGCCACCCAGGCACCCCTGTGCTGAAATATTTTAAAGAAAATTCTTTTTTTTTTAAGATTTTATTTATTTATTTGAGAGAGAGAGAGATTGAGAGAACGAGTGGGAGGAGGAGCAGAGGGAGAAGCAGACTCCCTGCAGAGCAGGGAGCCCAGCACGGGACTCGATCCCGGGTCCCTGAGATCATGACCTGAGCCAAAGGCAGACACCTAACCAACTGAGCCACCAAGATGCCCTTAAAGAAAATCCTAAACATTATGTTAACATATACAGAGACATTTCAATATGCACCTGTAACTGGTAAGGACTTTTTAAAAAACGTAAAACCATCATACTATCATTATACATAACATGGTATGTATTTTACATACATCTGTTTAATCTATAATATTATTATAAATAATTCCCTGAAATCATCTACTACCCATTTAATACTCATTCATATTTCCCTAAATATGGCAAAGATATACTGTTATAGTTGACTGTTTGAAACAGGTTACACATACGGCTCATATGTTGCTTCTGGCTGTTATGTCTCTTCTTTCTCTTTTTTCCCCCTTTTTTCGTGCCATTGGTCTGTAGAAAACTGTGTCACGTGTCAAATAGAATGTCCTGTTTTGTCGATTTACTTGGTTGCTTCCTCATTAACTTGTTTTCTTTGGCCTGTTTTCCCTATAAAGTAGTAATTAGATCTAAACACTTGATTAGATTCAGATTGAATTTTTCAGGAAATATTTGACAGGTGATCCTGTGGACTTCCTCTTGCACTGTGCAGCACAAAGAGGCACAGAATCTCTGGCTGTCCCACTTTTAGCGATGCTAAGGAACATGAGTGGCTTCAAGTGGTGTGGTCCTCATGCCACCATGCTTTCCCCTAGGAGTTTAGAATTCACTATGTCTCATGTAGATCCATTATGTCCTTAGGGGTAGCAAAATGGTTATTTTCTAATTCTAGAGCTCTACAGAGAATAAAATCATAATATGCATAAAGAAATAGCTTTTGCATGTATTCGACTAAACACGACTTAGAAGATATCATGGGAAAAAGAAACCATTGACTACAGTAGAAAAGAAGAATGCCTAAAAATACAGGAAACTTAGAAAACTTGTGTGAGGAAAAGTTTAAAATATTTCTAAAGGACAAAGGGTAGCTTTGAATAAATGGAAAAGAAATGGAAAGGCATCCCATGTTCCCAGACAGGTTGATAACAACATAACCGAGGTGTCTAACTCAGTAGCTCTGGGATGGGGCCCAAGTTGTGAATCTCTTCTAGCCTGCCTTCCTCAGCACGGCCTGCTTTGTGCTTCAGAGCAGTTCTCAAGGTGTGATCTCTGGACCACATGCATGAGCATCCCCTGAGAACTTGGTTACAAATGCAGATTCTCTGGCCTCACCCCACACCTACCAAATCAGACACTCTGGTCTCAGCAGTCTCCATGTTAACAAGCCCTCTGGAGGATTTTGACATGAGCTGAAAGTTTGAGAACCACTGCTCTAGTGCTTCTAAAATTTAAGTTGTGAAGAAATCACCTAAGACCCTGCCAAACTGAAGATTTGATTCAACAGGTCTGGGATGGGGTCTGATTCTGCATTGCTAACAAACTCCCTCTCAATGCTGATGGTCTGAAGACAACACTTTAAGGAGCAAGACTAGAAGAACAATCTGTTTCTAGTTTACTCAAGGCCAACCTATCTTTGTTGTACACTCCGCTCCCATTTTGTTCTAGGTATTAATGACAAATCATAGGTTACTTCTCTCTGTACTATGTTTATTTTAAACAGAATTTAACCCACAGAAGTGTGTTCCTCTCAAAACAAATTTAGCCAGAAATAATTGCAAATTAATCTCAGGATTTGGTGGAGCAGTTTTGGAGAGACACCTATTCAGCATCTATTAAATTGTGCCATTGAAGATAGACTGTTAAATGGAATCTAGAGGAACAAATTAAGGAAAACTTATGCATGAAGAGAATCTTTGTATAAATCTATGTCTAAATCCAATTCACCTCTACTTGCTTTCCCTTAATAAATTCTGATTTTCCTGTATTAGGTTTAGGCTATCTATTGCTTCATAGTCCCCCCAAATTTGGCGGTTTGAAACAACAAACATTTATTTAAGCCCATGATTTTCTGGGTCAGGGATTTAGGCAAGACACAATAGGGAGTGCCCTATGATGTCTTGCAGCCTCAGAAGGGGTGGCTCAAAAGTCTGGATGGCTGGAAAGTCTTCATTAGGACCATAGACCTCAGGTCTTTGTTCTGGCTGTTGGTTGGGTTCCCTGGTTCTTCTCCATGTCATGTCTACTGAGGCTGTCTGGAATGGCTTCTTCACTAATGCGTCTGGCACCTAAGCTAGAACGACTGGGACAGCTGGGGCTGACCAGGCTCCTTTCTCTCTCTCTCTATCTTGCTCTCTCTCACTCTCCTGGTTAGCTTGACCTTCAGAGCTTGGAGCTTTCAGGGTAATTGGACTTCCTGTATGGTGGCTGGCTTCTGCCAGGCTGAGCATTGCCAGAGACAAGGCATAAGCTGCAACACTTGCACAATCTGGCTTCACTTCTGCTACATGCTATTGGTTCATTAAGGTCAGATTCAAGGGGAGAAGGATAAGACTCCAACTTTCCATTGGAGCCATTGAGCTGTATTACCATGGTTAGGTTTTATTAAAGTGAAACCCAGATGCACCAAAGATGCAGTGAAGTTGGTTTGGTTAGAATCAATGTAAATGAAAAAAAAAAAAATGCTAGCTTTAAGAGCTTCTTTGAAAGGCTCAAGAGAGCCTGTGGTTAGCATTTCTTCCTCACTCTGCCTTCAGTGATCTCACCTGGGTAACTTGAATCTGTGTCATAGAAATTGGCAAACACTTCAAATCAGGATTTTTTTAAGAGCCAGTTGTTAAATATTAATCACACACCATGTTTAAAATCCAAGTAATATATCAAATATATTGCAAATATATTGCAACTTTACATCCTCCACATTCCACTCTCCCACCCTCCCACCCAAACACACACACACACACACACACACACACACACACACACACACACAC
>NW_027397068.1:35119788-35148330 GCF_003265705.2 Callorhinus ursinus | reverse complement strand
ACACACACACACACACACACACACACACACACACACACACACACACCTGGGCCTGCTCTAAGTTCCCAAGGATATATTCCAGGTCTTAACACCTTTAGGGTCCTTTCTTCAATTGGGGATAATGTTCCATGGTCATAAAGGGTTCATTCCCTGCCTTCTCTAGCTAGGGGGCCAGGACTCTTAGTGATAAAAGGTGTGAACCATAGCGTAAAATATCGTGCCTCTTCCTTACACATCAATTCCACTAAAAGATTTAGGGGGAACTTAAATATATACATATACATATAAATATATACATACATATGTAGGTATATAATTAAATGAACATATATGTTAGTAAACATGTATATATATTTAAACTATACATATATGTATATATTTAAAGTAATATGGGTATATTACATAATAGAATGCAAAATTTGCATTATTTCTGATAAACATAAAACCGCAAAACAGTTTTATGCTAGCACTGCTTTGACAGTTTCCCCAAACCCCCAGTCAGGGCTGACTTACCCATTCAGCACAGTAGGTACTATGCCTAGGGCCCGTGATACTTGTAGGGGCTCATGAAAGTGTTTTTAATTTCTTTTAAAATCAGAAGAAAATAAATGAACTTTTGGGTTGAAAAAAATGTTTTAATATATAATACTAATATATCTATCTTTATATTAATACAGTCATAAAGTATGTGTGTATTTTTAATGTAGAAAGGGGTCCATGAAGACAGAAGTGCCTAGGGCCCCCAAAAGCCATAATATGGCCCTGCCTGTAGGGACATACTTTCAGTTCACAGTGAAACATGTGAAAAGCTCTGAATTTTAGGCATCATATCCTTTCGATGTGTTATTCTTGAGAACTGCTATCTTCAGATTCCAAGGAAATGAAGTCCAAATGGTAGAATTTCGTACGTCCTTGAAAGGCAATGGAATAGATTTGCAAGACAAGGATTTCCTGTGACTACACTGCAGATCCTGCTGTCTACAGCCCTCTGTTAAGAGGGTCTTCCTTATTCACAAGTCACCACTGCTGCCCCCAGATGCCTTGACCAATATTTACATAGAGTGGCCGAACTTCTTGCGTGAGTTTCGCTGTCAAACCATAAAATCTTAGACCTTGAAGCCACTGGGGACACCTGGGTGGCTCAGTCCATTAAGCATCTGCCTTCGGCTCAGGTCATGATCCTGGAGTCCTGGGATCGAGCCCCGTGTCATCATCGGGCTCCCTGCTCCGCAGAGAGTCTGCTTCTCCCTCTCCCTCTCTCCCCACTGCTCTCTCTCTCTCTCTCTCTCTCTCTCAAATGAATAAATAAAATTTATTTAAAAAAAAAGAACTTGAAGCCACTGAACCCCAACCCCCATCAATGGAAGAGCCCCTTTCTTACCATCCTTGACCACTCCCTCGGCATCAGTTTGAGCACATCCTGACACTGCCTGCCCTTGGGAGCTGCAAAGCTGCTTCCCTTTGGGTTCTTGTCTTCAAGGAAATACTGTGAGAAAACCCAGAGATACACTGGTTGCTACAGATGCAGCCCAAATGTCAGAATGAGCCCAAATGTATGAACGCCACGAGTCCGTGGTGGTGGACGCACTACACACTGTGGGCAGTACCCACAAGTACCATTGTGGTCTCATCATCCTCGGGGCTCAGTTCCAGACCGTCCTCCACCACCCTATGCAGGGTGCTGTAATGTTGCTGGCTTTGGTGAAAAGAATGGAGCTCAGAAGCCGCCTCCCAGGCTGCAAAGGTGGGCATGGGGAAGACTTCTGGCCTCTTGTTTTCAAAAAAGCATTTCAGGTTTCTCTCACTCAGCTTGTTGGCATACTCCAGGAATGTATTTTCCAACTGCTCCTTCTCCTTTTGTGCGTACGTCTTCCAAAAACTCAGCTGAAGGTAGCTAACTTTAGATCGGCAGCGAGCGTAACATGTGGTGAGCAGAGAGAAGAAAGATGCTGAACAAATCAGGCACCATCCTAGAATCTTAGAAAGAAAGAAATATTGAGGATGTGCAAAAGCAAAGCCACTTCCCAGGGGGTGGAGGTGGTGTTACTGGTAAGTGTATGGCTAAATTAATACCACAGTCATTGCCACGTCTCAGTGGAAATCCTTCATGTTAATTTTTTAACAGTACTTTTTTAACAGTCAAAGTAAATGTGGGTTTATCTAATCCCTATCATCCATCCCACCCACCATTGCTGGTATGCAGAGAAATAACCAGAAGGCAGACAAATGGAAAAGAGCAAAAATATAAATTATTCAAGAATCAGGTAAACCAAGCCCTCAAGTAGTATTAGTTATTAAAGGAAAGAATTCCGTGCATGAGTGAATGTGATCATCGGAGCAAATGAACATTTTCTCAGCCAGGAGTTTTCAGGCATTGATAAATACATATTCGTGGCTAGTGACTGATTTTTCCATGTTACATTGTTTGCGGAGAAAAACGGACCCTCTCTGAGAAAAATCTCATTACTCATCATCCATCATTAAGTGAGAGAGACATAATAGAATGGGGAAACTGAAGCTAGAAAAATTGAAAGGCCGCAGAAAAGCCAAGAAAAAAAAAATTAGAGTCATTCTAAACCTTCAGGATAATTGGTTCTGAATTTTGGTAATTAGAAAAAAAATTCCTTTTTGAGTACAAACTGGTTCAACTGGCATTTTTTTTTTCTGAATTTTAAAAGCAGAACTCTAAATAGCTCAACTGACCTTCTAAACTTTCTTGTTGTTCTTAATTATATTTGTCACAATTGCAATTAATTTCCTATTTGGGCAACTAACGGAGCCCTTTCACAGTTTCTCTTAACATTTTCATTAAATGACTCTTAGTATTTCTCAGCAAATGGGCCTATTTGAAAATAGAAGGAATAATCTGCAAATGAACCCATTCAGACCGCAACAGAACTACAAACAAGCCCCGATGCTTTAAACCGGGAGTTCCCACCCTCGGGCTCAGACTATGGCGTCATTGTGAAGGCCTCGGACTCCACATGAATGCCAACTCTGGACTGGCACTAGGTGGCTTTAAATCTCAACCTTCCCCTCCCTATGGGTGTTCTCATTTCCTATGGGTGCCTCACTTCCTCAATTGTAGAATGGGGGTTACCCACCTCAGAGGGGAATCTGGGGGGTTAAAATAAGGCAATGTAGACATACATATGCCCTCAGGAAGTGTCCGCTAGTATCACACGCTGCTATTTCTCAAACGGATAGATGTTTATGTAAAAGCATTACTGAACTCATGGTATCTTTCTGACATGATTTGTGAAGGAGGCACAGCTCCTATCATGTGAAACCCCTCGTAGTTACTTTGAGCCACTTGTGGTTGGCTACTTCAGATCTTCCTCTTCTCTTCAGTGCCTACCTTCCTCTTTCCACACAGCCGGGCCTCCTGTAGGCCAGTAGGGCCATCTCACCTCAGTATCGTGAGCCAATTCTGCTTGAGTTACACTATTTGATCAACTACAGACACCTCCTCTCATGTTGCATCTTAGTGTCACCTTGCTCTCACCTGAGTGCTGAGCCCTGAGCCCTCTTGTTCTTCCCCAACTCATAGTACCCAGAATCTAACTAGACATGGTGGATGCTCCCACCCCAGCCCTCAATGTGTTCCACTGTGCACGACTCCTCCCCTGCCCCAAACCCTGGCAGTTTTCTCATTAACTTAGAACACTTACTGTGCATCGGCCCCTGTATGCCCATGTATGTCCATCACCTCTACGCCTTCCAGCAGCCCCCCAAGGGAGGTGTTATTAGTCCCAACTATGAGAAAACAGGGGCTCAGAGGGGTCAAACCATGAGCTCAGGGTCACAGAGCTGGTAGGTGGTAGAATCAGGTTTCAAACCCAAGGCTGGCCAACTCTAAGACCAAGCTCTGGCCACTAGTCCATGCGACTTCCTTAAGAATAGAGAGCCGCCCGGCTGGATTTCTTGTTTTTTTTTTCTTGCCCCACCCATGGATGGGGCACTTTTTCCACCCCCACCCACATACCCAACTATTGATCTGGACTGTGTGTTGCTCCTGCCCGGCTGAACCACTGTGGTCAGCACCTGCCACTGACACAGCTCTCCTTGTCCACATCCCGTACACATCCTCCCCCAGAAATCAGCCCCAGGTCCTTCTCATTCTGCTGGAAAGTAAACAGGTGGTGTGCCCAGGCTAAGTGATGACAGGATATGCATGATTTCCTTATGCCTGTGTCTGGAGAAGAAAAGCTCACAAGTGATAAGTGTTTGGATCTGGCGCCAACTGAATAGAGTCTAGTGCCTGAGGACATAAATCATAAATCACTCATTGTATCATAACATTCAGAATTAATACTTCCTCAACAAAAGAAGGAAGACAGTGGGATCCTGGCATGTTTTCATTTAGGATGTCCTTTATGCATTAAACAAAGGATTTTGTCTGGGGGCATTTTTAAGCTTATCAGTTTGTGTAAAAAGCACGGTGTGACTCTACCTCCAACCAGCTTTGGAAAGCATATGATTTTACTTATTTATTTTGGGGGGGAAGTATGATTTTAAAACCAGACTGCCCTGATGTGTTGTTGAAAAGGCAAATCCTTGTTGAAAAAGTAAAATTATCCTCCTTTCAGTGCCTTTCTTCGGAAACCAATGGCATTCCTGACAAACTGCGGATCTGTTTATCTGCTCTGATTAGCTGTTTTGGTTTGGGGATTGTGACCCTACGACTCAGGAGGAGGAATTCAGTCTTTTTCCTGAGGTCAGGGCTAGGCTTCACATCTGGATTTGTGCTCAGGTACCTGGAAGGATGACAAGCCACCTCCCTGGGCCAATTAGGTAAAGCTACAGTTTCCTTCTGTTAAATAAAACAATGTCCCAAATCTTGAGCTGCTTGAGTAATGTAAGAACCTCTTTAGCTGTAGAGAGCACAAAGAGCAGAGGACGTAACCTCCCCAGAGAATATGGTCCCTTTTCACTAGCGGCTCTTTAAAGACTGGCGATGCCAACTTTACCAGGAAATTTTTCTCAATCTCGACAATATTTATACACAGAGATAACAGGGGCCAGAGATCACTTGAGGGGATCTCTACACTAATTATATTACGTGCCGCTTTGAAAAACATCCGCTCGTTTGGTTCAGCTGTATTTTAATAGATGAAAGCTATCTGCGTGTGTTTTTCTGAGAAACCAGTTTGAAAATAAATAATTGATAGGAGGCAGTAATTTCTAATTACAGCTCTGACATTAGCACTCAATTATGAGTTAGTGTCGTGCATTATTCACCAAGTCAACCCAGAGAGATCATTTTAAAAGCACTTAAGTATTTACATATGCATAACCCAGAGGATATTTTCTTTTCGGAAGTGGAAAAGACAATCCTGTCAGCAATTTTACTGAGCCACCAACCTCTAAAAAAGCTTTTCCTGAGATTGTCTTCATGCTGCATCGTGTTCCAATTTTCCTTTAGTTTCAAAATGTCCTAGCAGGATTCAGACTCAGCCCTGCCTGAGAGGAGTATCCGAGAGAATCCTTCAAGCTCCTCCTGGGAGAGAAAGGTGAGTTGGTCCTTCCTTACCTGAGACTGGGCTTGAAGGGACAGCTTCACTTCTTCATTGTCCGCGGGTGTCATGCTGGTTTTGCCACAAGAGACTTTGTAAAGTTCATCCCAGCACTCTTGGGGCTTGCCCTTGCAAATCAGTCCCAAGAGTCTTGAACTTTTGGTCCCGCTCATGGCACATTCATAAAAAGTTCCATTGAGCAGAGCCACAGAAAGCCACATCATCGGAGCCACCAATGAACTCAGAGTGATCTGACCGAGGACATAGAAAAAGCGGCAACTGTGGCCTTTGGGGAAGATTTTCCTGGGATTCACACAGCAGCCTGTGAAGAGCCTCCAAGACTTGCCGTTCAGGAAGAATCCCAGGATCAGTAACACCCAAGCAGGAGCAAAGAGGAAAACCAGCCCATAGACCACATTCTCGGTGCTGCAGGGACACTTAAAAGCCACCAGGGAAAAGAGACGCTCACTCCCCACGGTCAGCAGAGCCATGAAGCTGTAGCCGATAACAGTTTTCTGGTTGAGGAAGAATTTTAAAATCCCCCGAAAAGCATCCATGCTGAAGAGACACCAAGGGAAAAGGCTTTGCCCTTATTTATTGGCAGACCAGCTGTGGCAGTGGCCGAGGGTGGAGCTCTTTCTTCTTTAGAAACAACAGTCCTCCTTCTTCAGACTGAATTCAGCCAGATAAGGAAACAATGTCATTCCCCAGGAATGAGTATTTCCCAACCATGTTCAGATAATGCCTCCTACTGGTGGATTTTGTGCCGGGGAAGCGGGGCCAAAACACTGAGAATCGGAGAAAATTCAAAGTGCACCGCTTCTATTTTACATTATTTTCACATCGCTTGGTTCTCAATCATAGCAATAATAGTCTAGGAATTTTCCAGCCAGAGGAATCAACATGAGCAGAAAGAGGTTTCAGCCAATTCACTGGGAGCCAAACCACGTCTCCAAGCCGGGAGTCTCGTGATGGCTTTTCCCTTGCTGCTTAAGACCTGCTACTTTGGCTACTTTGCCTTAAGATCTGAGAGATTCGTTTTACATCCTCTTAAACTGACTAGTGTTAGAGAGACTTGAGCCGAATTTTAGGATTTGGGCTATTCTAAATTTAGATGGAAAAGTTAGGGACATTTGAGTTTTGAATGAAAGACAAAATGAGAAGGGTCCCCATCGTTTCTTTCCCAGGCGATCATAGCAACCTCTCGATTAGTATCTCTGCCTTTGACCTCAAGCCCACCCCTACCCTCAACCCTAATGATGACAGATATTTTAATTTCTTACCCTCCTGAACAATATTTATTTTTGAAAACGATTTTTTGAGAAATAATGCTTAACTCTGTTTCATAAAGCATATTGTTTTCACAGAAAACTAGTCCCTTAGGATATTCCACAAAAATGAAAGGGTTTAAGACTTATACAGGTCATAGGGTCAGTACATTTCAAAGCTGAGTGTGAACCCAGGCTCCTCTACTACAAACTCCACAGGCTTAACCATCGCGCTGCACTGACGGGAACAGAATATTTGGGTGCTCTGCTAAGAGATATCTGTTCTAGACCAAGTTTTAGTGGAATTTTTTTTCCTCTTTATTAGGTTGCCTTTAAGATGTACTTGGGGATTACACCAAGTGTGACCTGTAACAATTCAAGCAGGACTGAATTTTCCCTGATCCTAGACAAGAATCCGCTGGTGGAGTTTGTGGAAGAGCTCCCCGCCGGGAGATCCTCTCTCTGCTACTGCAATTTACTCTGTGGGATTATCAGAGGTGCCCTGGAAATGGTAAAGCACGTATTTCATTTTGCCAGGTATATTTGTTAGCTAGGGCTGTGTGGCAAATGACCCCCCAAATACAGCTTCTTAAAACAGCAAATATTATCTCACACAGTTTCTAAGAATCAGAAATCTTCGAAGAGTTTTGCTAAGAGCATTTAGCTCTTGTGGCTAGGAGCCTTTCAGAGCTTAATACCGGCGCAGTCCAGCCGTTGCTCAGGGCCGCCATGGTGAAGACTTGACGCAGTCTAGAGAATCCACCTCCAGGCTTACTCACGTGACCTCAGTGCCTGGTTGGCAGATGGCTAGAGGCTTCATGAAATTCCTTGCCACATAAGCCCCTTGGTAGATCCAGTCCCAACAGGTGCTGCCAACCCTGGTACCGTGTGGGAGGATGCTAACTGCCAGTGTGAATAGCAGGAGGCCGAGATCATTGCGGTCTGTTTTGGAGGCTGGCTTCCACACCTGAATTATTCATTGACTTAACAAGGGCAGTGATCAGCATCTGTTAAAAGGCACTGAGCCCACGAGATGAGTAAGACATAGTCACTGCCCTTTAAGAGTTTCTGTCCAGTAGAGAAGTCAGATGTGTGAAGAAGTGTGGATAATGGCTGTGGGAGGAGCTGGGTTGGGTGGAGTGGTGGGGCAGGGAAGACTTCCTAGAGAAACTCTGGGCTGGCATGTGAAGGATAAATAGGAGTTAGGGGAAGCAAGGCTTTAGGGTGAGGGGAGCAGGGGAAAATGATATTCCCGGTAAAAGCAGCATGTCCAAAGGCACAAAAAGAATGTTTCATTAAAGGAACAAGGAACTTGAATGAGTTCAGTATGGGTGACGTGTAGCCTGAGAGAAATACTGTCATGAAAAAGGAGGGTTCACTTCTTTTTTTTTTTTCAATATTCTTAATGGGTTTTTATTTCAATATCCTTAGGAGGGTTCACTTCTTTACAGACGCCTGATTTTTTTTTTTTTTTACCTATCTTAATGCAAAGTCTACATTTTATCTGTCTCCCATAATGTACAGCATTGGCACATAGTAGACTGAATATATATGTTGAATAAAAGAATGAGAGAATGATCTGAAAATTTTCCAGTTCTAGGGTAAGGAGAAGAGGTTGCCATAGATTGGGTATGTGGGTAGCTTCCCTGTGATTCAGCCTCTTGGGGAGGAGCCCATCTGCTTGAAAGTTTTCCAATCTCATTACAAAGGTTCTTTGTCCAGGTCATGAACTTGCCATATTTCACTTTTGGGGACCTGACTGTAAGAAAACTGAGGATACCATCTTCCAGTCTTTAGCATTGCTGTCATCAGGAAGAGAAGGAAACTAGGAAGGTGAATGATCTGGGCCTTCCCTGTTCCTCTAATCTGGGATACAGATACTGTGACCCCTCCTCCTCGGGAGGTTCTCCCAGTTACGGTTTAGTTTTCTGTACTGGGGAAGTCAGTGATGTCAGCTCCGCCAAAAGAACTCCCCGGTCCTATTTCTGAATTGAGACTTGAATGTTGTAGCACTTCAGGGTCACGACTTCTTAGAAAACTGGCTTGAGTTGTGTATAGACCTGCAAGAGCCTCCTCGGCCGGCCGGCCTCTGGGCCAGCATGCTCCTCTCCCCAACCTCCCAGAAGTAACCTGCGTTCTCAGTGTTCCTTTCGCTCTCTGGCCTTAGCGTCGTAGTCGCCTTTCTCCGCTTGACTAGTACTTGTTTCTTTTCACTCCCCCTATTCCTCGCAGGGGGTGCTCTTTGAGGGCTGTTATCACAGTCCTTTATAACTCCCCCCAGAAGCCTGATTTTTAAAAAGTGGTGGGGGGCATTCATATGACCCAAGCTTGGGAATTTAGACTTTTGTAATGAAAGCAGCAGAGGCCCAGTATAGGTTGATAAACAAGGGAATGGTATTTTGAAATTTGTGGTTTAGGAATTTCATTCCTTTGTCATCAAAGTGAAAGTGTACATCGTACCGGGTACGATGCTGAAGGGAAGAAGAGCTGGGAGCTGTGCTGGTAACCTCCAGAGAAACCAGAGCAGGGCGCCTGGGGGCTCAGTCGGTAAGCGGCTGCCTTCAGCTCCGGTCATGGAGCTGGGATCGAGCCCCGCACTGGGCTCCATCCCAGGGTCCTGGGATCGAGCCCCGCATTGGGCTCCCTGCTCGGCGGGAAGCCTGCTTCTCCTTCTCCCTCTCCCCCTGCTTGTGCTCCCTCTCTCGCTGTGTCTCTCTCTGTCAAATAGATAAATAAAATCTTTAAAAAAAAGAAAAGAAAAACCAGAATAAAGCCCTGACAATAGGAGTGGAGGGGGGAAGACCGATTTGAACAACATTAAGAAGGCAGATTAGTAAGGAATTAGACTGAAGACTAGGTTATCAGTTGACTGAAAGAGACAATACTGGGAAAAAGAGTCAGGAATTATTCAGGGTTCTGAGCAACCTGTAAGGATGGTTGCACTGTTAACCAAGAGAGTTCAAACCAAGGAGGGGTACAGTGGGGGTTAGGAGAGACAACGTGAGAAGTTCAGCTTGGGAGGTTCTGGAGTTGAGGTGTCCAACACACAGGCAAGTGATGATATCCAATAAGCAGTTGTACACATGTCTGAAAGCCACAGAGAGATGTGGACCAAAGAGGCATTGGAACTGTCAAAAGATGGGTCAGAGGTGTGTAGAGGAAGAAGGAAGAGGAGTCACGGGTGGAAGCCTAGGAAGCAATAACAGGTACTGAGTAAGTTGAAGAGAGAATACAAAGGCTGCAAAGGACACCAAGAAGGAGGAATCAGAGGTGGGGACAATACTAGGACAGAATGGAGTGAGAAGCAAAGGAGGAGAGTATTTCAAGAAGAGGGAGTGATTCACAAGGTCAAGAACAGCAGAGAGGCTAAGTAAAACAAGACCTGAAAAATAGTCAAAACACGTAGGGACTGAAAAGTCAGGAAGGACCTTAGTAAAAGCTGGTTTGGGAAAGCGAAGGAAGAAGAAGACCATCTGTCAAAGACTGTCAAGTCAAGGGCAGCTTAGAAAGAAATAATAGTCCACAAAGTGTCATTTTTCCAGAAGCTTAGCTACTAAGAGTGCCGGGACCAGAGAGTCCCCAAAGACTAAACCTGTGTCGACCTACACAATAATGAGGCATCCGTGTAATTTTTGATTATTGGTGATAATTAGAGGAAGGATATAATAACAGATAATCCAGAAGAATAAAACAATCAAAATAATGTATTATTCACACAGATCTTCCATGCTTCTATCCTACCAATTTTTTAGGTTTGCCCTATCCAGAAATTAAGAAAAGGGAAGGGAAATGTTCTGGGAGCTTATAAGCAAAGGAATGAACCATAAAACAAAGGCAAAAATAGGATAAGGAATTCTCCAGCTTTCACGGATAACAGTCAATTCTAGTGCTATATGACAGATATCAGACCTCATGTGGCCTCAAATATATATCCAAATAGCTTCAATGTAGCTTCCTTGCTTATTTTACTTGACCTTCTGTTAAATTTTGACAAAGACAAAAATGATCTCATGGGGGGAAATGAGGGTGAATATAGCTTCTTTATTTCAATTGCCTACTAGACCCAGGCTTTTTCACTTATTTGCTTTTACCAACCAAGTACTTTTGCTTAGTTATCTTATTTATCCCAATGATTTAAAATAGCTGAATGGACACTCTGTTGAGGGTAGTAGGTCAGCAATATGCTGCTGTTATGTGAATACATTTTAATGAATAGAGAAGTAGGCCCTATGGGATTACTCCAATGTATGGGAAGTGGGAAATGCTTTACAGTGGAAAAGAAGGGCTGGATATCAAATATTCATGTCTGTAATTTCAGTCTTTAATTTTATATTTATAATTTATTTAGTTGATACTTTTTCAAGGCTCTCAAAGCCATAAGTGATTGCTCAGTGTTGTTAGGACAAGTGATTATGTTATTTAGCTGATGATAGAATGACTGAATGCAAGTCAGTGGGAAAGAAATCGTTTAAGAATCCATTTATCCTTGGAAGTTCTGCTTGACAAGGCACATTGGGTCAAAGCTATCTTTGAGCTGGGAATCTGTGCTCTTCTTGAGATGGACCCATAGTTCAGCTGTGCACTATGAGCAAGAGTGGGCCCATATGTCTGGGCTTGCGGCACGATCATCCAGGCTGGGCCTGGCCTGGCGTACCCTTCTCTCTGCAGACTCACACCACAGAGCTGACACACAGCCAGACCATCTCTGGAGGACACACAGTAAAGGGCCCTTCATCCACAGAGAAAGCTCTCTTTTATCATCCCATAAGGAAAGTCAGCCCCTTATAGGGTAAATAGAGCCGAAAACAGAAAAATTTAGAGTCTTTTTTTAAAACCTAAATGACACAAGCCTGTTTCTTTTTCCTTCCCTAGGTTCATTTGGCTGCTGATGTTACATTCTTGCAAGACAGACTGAAAGGCGACCGTGTGACAGAAATAGGAATAACATTTCTGAGAAAGCTAGATGAGAAAAAATACAGACGGAAAAAATGAAGCATTGCATGCACAATGCCACAGGGGGGCCAGTTGAGGAGTTAATATTATCTAAACATACAGAGCCATAGAAATTTTGAATTGTTTAATAATAGCATGGGCTTTAAAAAGCTTATATATCAGCAAGAAATTTGAAGTGCAGGGCACTAGGATTTAAAGATTTTTTTTCTTTGCTGATAAATTATACATTTTCAATCTTATGTCCATTAGATTTCATATACAAATAACTCCTTATAAGATAGCATACATGAATTCACATATCATACAGCCCATCCTAACAGAGTGTACTGATTTCATTTACTTATGGTAATGGAAAAAAAAAAGCATACAAACTACACAGTTGGTGTATTCATTCTCACTGGAAAAAATAGATGAAATGATACAATATAGAGTTCACTATATATAGACAATTTCTAGATACTGTATGTTGCATTCTCTATAGAAAAAGTGCCATTTATAACACTTTTCCATATTTTTGAGTAACTATGGGTATGATTTCTTTCATATACTGGCTTGGTTTGTCACTTCAGCCTCCTGAAGTTGCTCTCTCTTGATTTATAATTACCAAGGCAAGCTGTTTATTTGCATGCTAATTCTGAAATATTTTTAAGGAGCATTTAGTTTTAATTCATGTAATTTTTAGATAGTATTAACCAAATGTCTTCCTATTTTCATGAAACATTGCTGATGGTCTGGCCAGGAAACCTCTAAAATGAGAGGTAAATAATGTTTTTTGAAAATACTTTCTTACCCCAAAGCTTATTCAGTTAGAATTTTTGCGGTCATTTTTATCCCCTAAAAAGCCTTACAAACATGCTTTGTCTGTGACCAGAACATACTTAAAATTCAGAATGTACTGGATTCAATAAACAATAATCTTTACCAGACCATCAGCATACGCAGGAAGCCTCTATGCAGTCCAGAATCTGCTGGGCTCTGCAGAGAACTGAAATTCCAAGTAAGTTACAATTAGTGCAGGTCCATCAGTTAAAACTGGTGTAAATAATATGATCGTGGTAGACCTCAACTAGGACTCAGGAGCCTAAAGACACAGTACCAGGTCTGTTTCTAGTGGATTCAGCTGATCCTAACTGGTGGCTCAATCTTAGGCAAGGCACGTAATCTCTCAAGTGCGCTCTCTCTCTCATTTATAAAATGGCACAACTGAAAAAAAATAAAAATTTAAAAATTTAAAAAAATGGCACAATTGAACATAAGTATCTTAAATTATATAAAAGAGTTTAAATGACATCAAAAACTGCTGAAATTCCACATTTTTGGATTTTGAAGACTCTGAGGAAATGGTTTGTTCCCTACCTACGCAGCTGTCTCTTCAAAAGGGCATCGAGGTCAGTATTAAGGACCAAATAGGGTCACTGGGGCAGCTGCAGCAACCATGGAAGGAACTTTAAGCCAGTTCCACAGAAGACCAGGAGTAGAATCGGGAAAATGAATATTACCTGACATCAGAAGGGGTATCACAATGCCATGTATTTTAAACTGATGCCTCCAGAAGAATGTTTGCCTGCCATCCATCCCAAAGCTTCTCTTAGGGATGTTTCCATCTTCTGTTCTGTTTCCTCTTTGCTTACCCTCACCCCTCCAGGAACCCCAAATACTTACGTCTAAGGGCCTCCCTCTTAAATCAGTACCCAACTAGCCCTCTTGTAAATGTTCCATGCTCTGGAGTATTCACTTACCTGACTACACCTTGCTCTCCTTTCTGTCCCAACCCAGCCATCCAACTGCCTTGGCCGGCTGTCTTCATTGCCCATCCACCGGAAGACGGCTGAATCTGATACTCTCAATGATGCGGAGTGTTAGAACCAGTGATGGCGTCGGGATAAGGCTCATTCCCCATCCTTTCATTCGCCCCCTCACCTTAGAGAGGGAGACCAGTCTTTTGGATTGAATTTGTGGTATGGACAGTGACCTACTTAACCAAGAGAGAAGACTGTGCAGTAGTCCCCCCCTATCCGTAGGGATATGTTCCCAAACCCCCAGTGGATGTCTGAAGCCACGAATAGTACTGAACCCTATATATACTATGTTCTTCCCATATATATATACATACCTCTGATAAAGGTATGTTGTTTAATAGCTTCAATTTTTAAATTTAAATGAACTAAAATTAGATTAAAAATTCATTTCCTCAGTCACACTAGTCACATTTTAAGTGTTCTGCATGCAGCCATATGTGGCTAGCGACTACTCTAATGTACAGCACAGGTCTGTAATTCCCAAAGATCCACTGGGTTTCCTTGACCTTGGACACCAAGAACTAATGGGGAGGATCCAGGTTAATAGGGAGAAAGGAGACAGAAAGAAAAACGTAAGAAAGACATCAGAGATCAATGAAATGCTGAGTCGTGACCCATAAAAACAGAAAAGTTCCTATGTAAAGGTTTCATACTAAAAGAAGGTTGCACACCATCCTCTGGATTCCAAGTGTATTTTCACCCCCTTTGTGTGAGGCTGAGTCTTTCTAATAAAAGCCTTGTGGAAGTTGCACAGTGTAAATACAGAGTTTTTATTTCGTAAAAGCCTTCCCTCTGAACCCCAAATCTTGATCAAAGCAGAGATTTTATCGTTTTGGCAAAGCCGAAAGGGAAGAAAAGTTTGGGGCAGAGAGAGAGTTTATTGCTGTTCAAAAGGCATCACCAGATTCCTACCTGAACTGTTTACTGGTGAGACCCGCTGTGGGTGCCTATTCACTATTTGAGTTGCCAGGAATCGGAAATACTTCCTTCAGCAGTCCGCTTACTTGTTTATTGTCTTCTCAAATCTCTTAGGTTCATCCTGTCATTATTAGAAGACTGGCTCTCTTTAGCAGTTGGAATGGACTATTATGAATAAGTGGAAAGTTCCCTTTTCTCTCTGTTTTATGAAGGACCAAAGTAGAAATATGGAAAACCAGACACACGAAGTGAGACAATGACATTAAAACTCTTGTAACCAAAGAGGCCACTTTAATCAAGTTCTGCTAAACGTTAACTTTTGTAAACGTTCAAAGAGATGATATTATTCATTGTTAAGGGTCTGTCAGTTGGGACGGTAGACTCCGAGTGGTTGTTATATTTCACAGACTCCTCCATCAGCTATGGAGGCTAATTAATTTCTCCACAGTAACACCAAAGTCCATGATAGGTACCACCCCAGGCATAGAAACTTGGTTGGACAAACATTTTCTTCTTTAAAAAGAGAGCCAAGCGAGGCCCCTGGGTGGCTCAGTCAGTTAAGCATCAGCCTTCGGCTCAGACCATGATCTCAGGGTCCTGGGATCGGAGCCTCGCATCGGGAACCCTGCTCAGTGGGGAGCCTGCTTCTCCCTCTCCTTCTGCCCCTCTTCCTGCTCGTTCTCTGTCGCTCACTCTCTCTCTCTCAACTCTCTCTCAAATAAATAAAGTCTTCAAAAAAAAAAAAAAGGAGGGCAAAACTTTGTTTATCCTGCTTGGATGCATATTAAAAAAAAAAAAAATCTGTCCAGTTGCTGTACTTCTTCATTCTGGTAAACCTTCCAGAACTTTAGCTGGACATGACCAGTGGTTGACCAAGAGTGGTTCTGGCAAATAAGCAGACAGAAGGAAAGGGGACATGTCAGTATAGTGTACCAGTCTATCATCTGAGAAGGAGACACCCAGTTCTTATTCAATCAGCTGTAGTCACCCTACAACTGAACTAAGTAAGGCATAGCCACAGCAATCGTTAGGAAAACTTTCTTTTTCAAGTGTTTCACTAAGAAAGGAGGTGCTAAACAAAACACATCAATGGTTGGAAATCCTTCACTAAAAACATAAGAAATAAATGTCCTAGGACAATTCCTTTTTCCCACTCAAACTCAAACTCCGTATTTCCCAATTAAATCTTTCTTTGTTTTCCTTCCTTCAGTTTCTTTTGTCTTCCATTTTTTCTTCTAGGAGCTCTGTTGCCACTACGTATGCTTCTTTTTCCCAAAGATTCTTCCTGCAACTCCTTTACTTCATCCTTTATTCCCTCTTCCACTTACTTTACTTTCATTATGCTTCATATAATGGGTATTTGTTGGCTGCCTATATCTCCACTAACAGAATGGTGGTTTTTTCTGTTCAGCTGCACACCATCTTATTAGGCAACCCATCCTTCAGGAAAGGTCGTCTCTATCCCCTGCTCCATTGCTATCCCCTGGGCATAGTGGCTCTACCCCAGTTGAAAATCACCCCTTTGCCAGTCAGAGCTAAGCCAGTCAGGACGTGGCATTCCCCAGACCACAACCATTGCTGCTGACATAGAACAGGGGACAAGGATGAATGGCCTGGAAAAGCACAAGCCTGCCTGTTACGTGAGCTTATCAATTTACTGCGTTCTTTGAGCAAGTGGAGTTGTGTTTCTGTTATAGTAATGCAACGAAGTTCACTGCATGATAAACAAGTGAGAGGTCTAGATACTTTGCAACGTATTGGAGAATACCAAAGAGAATAAACTTTATTATTACATTTTTCACATGGTTGAATGCTCAATGAAATAAATTTGGCTTTACAATAGCTCTCCTCCTCACAGAAAGGAAAAGGTCACAGAAGAGAGAGACTAGAAACCATGCAGGATAGTGTGCATACACCCAGCACACAAGTCCCAGAAAAGGGAGACGCCACAGGGAGAAGATATTTTGAATCAGCGGTAGCTCTTTATAAAAACAAACAAACAAAACTCATACATCTCAGGTACTTCAGCTATTTTTACTGGAAACTTAAATCCCATCAGGAATCACCCAAGGATTCCAAAGTCAGAACAATCCTAATTTCTGGAGCCTCCCAGTGGCCTAAATCTTCCAAGCCAGCAGACTACTGAGTGACTTGGTGTTTCCGAGCAGTGTGTGAATCACATAGATTTTTAATGGCTTAAAAGAGGAAAGGCTAATTCCCTGTGGTCTGTGTATAGCAAACAACAGAAGCACCTGGAAATGCTGCTTTCTTGGTTTTGGATTCAATTAAGATTTTTATCTGGTGCTAGGCACATCCATTATGTGGTGTGTCACTTAATTTTCATAACAATCTGCGAGGCATTAGGGGGCAACAAAGACAAAGAGATAGATATGAAACTACAAAGGAGCTAAACTTGCCCGTGCTTTAAGTGCATTAAGACCAGGCTGGTGAGTGGAGGGAGGGGGCAATGCTTGTCTCTTGTCTCCCTTGAGAGGCTGAGTGAGGGACCACAAGAAGAGGAGGTAGCTTAGGAAAGAAGCTAATAAGCTGTGAATATTTTGAGTTTGAGGTGCCTTTGAAATATCTAAAAAACCTCAGAAGGTCAGAGGCCTGGACTGAAGATGGGCTTTGGAGTCATCGGTACATGCATAATAGACACAATGGATGTGGATGGCAACATCTGCAGAGAGCATGGACTTCAGGAAATACAAGGAAAAAAGAATCTTGACAAATACTACCATTCAAGAGGCAGCAGGGAAAGAAGAGCACAGGTGAGGTTGACCTTTCCATCACAGACAGAGACGGGAGACCCTGGTGACGTGAAAGCTAAGAGAGTCTCAAGGAGACTCAAGCAGAGTGGTCAGAGGCATTAGATGCCACAGAAAAGCCGAGAAAGGTCAGAGAAGGGACATTGGGTTTGATAAGGAGAGGGTCTCTGCCTCAGAGCAATTTCAGGGCAAGATGGAGGCAGCAGACCTGTCACAGCGGACTGAGGAGTCAGCCCGAGGAGAGAGACCATGTGATTATTCCAAGATGGTTCTTGGAACTTGACTGTAAGCAGAAAGAGATGGAGGATACTTGTGTAAAATTGGGTGCCTGTTTGCTCTTTTATTTTTATTTCTTTAAGAATGTGAGACATTTGAAGATACAGGAGAGAGAGAATGACTGAGGAATCAAGGCTCTGGGGAGGTAGAAGGGGTCAGGGTCCAGATCAAAAAAGTTTGACTCTGAACGGCGCAAAGACTACCGCATCCCCTGAGAAAGGAGCAAAGAAGGTGAGATGGGGCATGGTTGGGGAATGGGATGGGAGATGATAGGGGAAGACCCTGACAGAGCTCATGACCTGTGGCCTCAATCTTCCCTGTGAGGCAGGGTCTTTGTGGAGATGGAGGTGGAGGGTAGCCTCATGAGGATACCTTCTACTGTAGGCCATGGCTCATGCTCTCCCACTCACACCCAGAAATAGAAAACAGCCCAGCCTTCGGGTTAAGTGATCATATACATGCCTGTGGAGAAAATATAGATCACCTTTACTTCTGGGCTCCAGTGAACCATTCTCCACCCATACCCCAACACAAGGGGGTAACATCCTGACGGGAGGCACTTACCTGAGACTCTACCTGGATCACAAACAGGATTTCCTTTGTCTCCAAAGGAAAGAGAGAGATTTGGGTGCAGGCCCTCTTAGAGCGCTCTTCCATGCAGCAAATGGATCTGTGGCTTCAAAGTTGTCCCCGCTACTCCTGCGTTCTGAAACTGCTGATGGTACATGCTGAGAAATGACCCCTCAAGGAAACCATAGAAAGCCCCAAAACTGGACTACCAAGACTTGTCAGGTGATTTTCCCAAGGATGCACAAGAAATGACATCGTTTCCCTTTAGGAAAGATTTTCCAAGGGTTCATAGAGAATCTTGTGAAAAGCTAGCAAATGCCACTATTGGGGGAAAAAAATAAAACCATCCCAGGGAAAGCAGCACAAAAGCTGGAGCTATTAAGTAAAAATGTCCATAGACATAATTTTTACTGCTGCAGACTCTTAAAACCAACAGGAAGAAGCAAATCCCCTCCCCCACCGTCAGTAGCTCCTGACAATTATAACCTGTGACCGTCTTCTGGCCGCCTAGGGCATGTCTGACAGTCAGGAAAAGCTCCAGGTCTAAACAATATATTTTTCAACCTCCTTGTGAGGTGAAAAATTGGCTTTTTAAGCTTTCCTGAACACCTGCTGGATGGAGTCCCTCATGAGGATGTGAAATCTAAATGAATGAATGGGCGGAAAGGAGAAAATCAATTACTTGAGCTTAGACAACTCAAGAGGCAATTCTTTGCCAAGAATTCAACTACTCCAGGCTCCGTAGTTGATTAAGATGGTGTTTCTGTGCATGGACTGGGCCAACTGTCTCTTGGCAAAGATTTGTACTCCATAATCTAAAGTTAAATATAGTTGAACTGAGTCTTGATGATATGTCTGGTAGCTACCTTTTATAGGCAGAAATATTTGCAGCAGATTTGGCTTGGAGGCAGGGAGAGAGATGTACAATAACTCAGAAAGTTCTTTTCAATTCTGGGATGGTGGACTTTATAGAAAAAGCTAAAGATAAGATAAAAGTTTAGGACCAAACATGGTCTTGGAGATATCAAAGTGTACTACTTTTTTACATTAATAAGATTACTGAGACCTGAAAGGTGATAACGGTGTCATGAGAAAGACCTCAGGAAAGAGCAAATTGAATAAATAAATGCTAACATGTGGAATTGCTTATTCTGACACAGATACAGGCATATTCGAGTTCCCACTACCTCATGGGGGACCTTACTCTGTCACTTATCCACGTTCACCCTCCATTTGACTCCTTTTCATAAGCCTAAAAATATACTCAAGACTCTACCGTCCTAGAAAAATTCTCTTAACACTGTTTCACTTCTTCTGCTGGCAAACTTTAAGAAAATATGATGTAGTATGAAAATGTTCTGTGGCCTGAATGTTTGCCTCCCCCCCAGATTTCATATGGTGAAGCCATAATTCCCAACGTGATGGTTTTTGGAAGTGGGACTTTTGGGATGTGATAGGGGTTAGATTAGGTCTTGAGGATGGAGCCCTCATCATGGAATTAATGCTCTTAGAAAAAGAGAAAGAGACCCCATATCTCTCTCTCCCTCACTCCATGTGAGGCTACAACAGGACAGCCACCAATAAACCAAGGAGAGGGGCCTCACCAGACAGTGAATCTGCTAGCATCTTGATCTTGAACGACCCAGCCTCCAGAACTGTGAGAGATGAATGTCTGTTGTTGTGTAAGCCACCAGCTCTGTGGAGTTTAGGTACAGCAGCCCGAATTGCCTACGAAAGAGAGCCAGCTTTGAAAGTGTATAAATCTATGTTAAAATGCTTGCCAGTGCTTACCTTAAATTTCTCTATCCTGACTCTTCTCTTGTATTTTAGCTGGCTATTGATTGTAAGTCTCTCTCATTCCTCTCCAGTTCCTCTTCCTTCCCCAGATTTCGCTATAGGCAGGCTCCACGGTTGGCGCTTTGCTCGAGGCAGACGTTCTCCCTGGATGGTACCACCTCTCACAGAACACCTCTCCTACCCTCTTCACCCATGTGCTGCTATTCTCGACTCCACCTACCTGTCCCAGAAGCACATATTTGGTGTGTCCCAAAGCCAGCTCATCATGTTCTCTCCCTCCCTGCAAAACCTCTTTTTCCTCCAACACTCTATGTCCTAGATAATAGTCCCATTGTTAAAAGGGGACCGTCTTCTTCACGTGACCTTCTATTACTAAAGTCAAGCTTTTAGGGAAAGGTTCTCTGAAATGCCAGTATAGAGCACACGGAATGTGTCTGTGTAATTATAGGCTCCTTTGGCTATGAGGATTCCTAGGGTGCCTTGAATGATCATGCACGGAACTACAGACTCTGCTTTGCTCAAGAAGAGACAGATTAGGCAGGAGACCACAACTTCACTGCATATTTGCTCTGCCCCTGAATTTTCTGGTGTGGCCAGAGGCTCCATGAAAAATAGGGTGAATGTTCTTTATTCAACTTGTCCTTTGGCTCCTTCAAGGGTTCATTTTCATCAAGGCACATGTTCTAAAATTAAAAACCATAGGGGCTATAATAGAATGAAAGTACACACATTATCAAAAGAGATTTCACTCACCCTCATAGGTAAATTGAAGTAATCTTTAAAAAGCCAAGTACAAGTGCTCATTATATCACCAAGTATTGCCGAATAATACCCACCCTTCTCTAAACATCTCTTGAATCAAGTTCCTGTTTTCCCTACATTGCCACTGCCTTAGTTTTCATCCTTATCACCACAGCAGTGATTCTCTCGTCCTGCTCTCCCTAAAAACGCACCACTATTTTCTTCATTATGTTATGCGTGAGAGTGGTGTGGGAGTTACGTAGGATAATGTCATCTCTTTACAGATATATGTTAAACAACTTTGGAAAAAGACAACGTATTTGTATTTTTTACACTAATTCACAAAAAATATTAATCAAATATGGCAAAATATTAAATGTAGATTTATTCTAGATTTATAGCTTATTTATAGTTTATTATTTATAGTTTATGCATTTGTATTAACTAAGAAATAAAACCCAAATGTCTACCCGTAGAGGGCTGATTGAATAAACCACAGTACATCCACATAATGGAGTACTATACTGCTATCAAAAAGAAATGAGCACTATCTTATTTATTATACGGCATGATGACTAGAATATATTGTCAAGTAATAAAAAGAAAAGTAGAAAAAAAGTGTACATACGTATTTTCTAATAGAAGGTTAATCAAAAACATTTTTTTATTTTTAAAAGATTTATTTATTTATATATATTTATTTATTTATTTATTTTAGAGTGCAAGCAAGGGGAGGAGCAGAGAGGGAGGGAGGGAGGGGGTGGGGGAAAGAGTTTCAAGCAGACTCCCCCTTGAGCAGGAGCCCAGCACAGGTGAGGATCATGACCTGAGCCAAAACCCAGAGTCAGAGGCTTATATGACTGAGCCAACCAGGCACCCCAATCAAAAACATTTTTTTTAAAGATTTTATTTATTTATTTGAGAGAGAGCACATGAGAGGGGGTAGGGTCAGAGGGAGAAGCAGACTCCCCGCTGAGCAGGGAGCCCGATGCGGGACTCGATCCCGGGACTCCAGGATCATGAGCTGAGCCTAAGGCAGTCGCTTAACCAACTGAGCCACCCAGGCACCCCTCAAAAACGTTTTTTAAAAAGATATCATTGAGAGAAGGGACAGTATGGAAGCAATAAGGATAAAAGCTAGATTTCTCAAAATACACCTTTTTGGGTGATTTAGTTTTGTCACCACGGAATCACTTCATACAATAATTAAACATTTTAAATTAAAAGCAGTTCTTAACAAATGAAAGCAAAATTAAATAAATGAACCTAATTACATATTGAGTTAATGGCATAGAAAGAACTAATTCAGGTGATTTTAAACACAGTAATTTGATCGTACAACCTTAGAAGGATATACCTTAAGGACAAAAAGGAGCAGAAAAACAATAAAAATAAAAACCTTAAACTTCTCTCAGAAATCAAATTGTCTACAGTAGTGTTGGGTATAATTATTTTGAGTCTTTTGGATGTGTATTGTGGTATAAAGAAATGTAGTGATCATGTGGCTATAAGGACCTGGGATTTGGGGGATGAGGAAAAGGAGACAAAAGGTCAGTTTCATAGAGTTAAATTCAATTTTTTAAAAAACCCTTTTAGCGGAAGCCTGGGTGGCTCAGTAGGTTGAGCGTCTGCCTTCAGCTCGGGTCATGATCCCAGGGTCCTGGGATCAAGTTCCTCATCTCATCAGGCCCCTTACTCAGCAGGGAGCCTGCTTCTCCCTCTGCCCACCACTCCCCCCTGCTTGTGTGCTCTCTCTCTCTCTCTGACAAATAAATAAATAAAATCTTAAAAAAAAAAAAAAGCCTTTTAGTCCAGAACTTGAGTTGGAAATTATCAATATAGTGTATATCAATCTTAAAAAATCCAGATATAATACCAAAAATACAGGCAACAAAAGAAAAAAATAGATAAATTGTAGTACATCAAAATTAAAAATTCTGTGCATTGAAGGACACAATGGTGAAAAGGCACCCTGTGAAGTAGGAGAAAATATTTTCAAATTATATATCTGATAAGGGATTAACATCTAGAATATATAAAGAACTCCTACCGTTCAACAACAAAAAATAAACAACTCAATGAAAAAAAATGGGCAAATAACTTGAACATTTTTCCAAAAAAGATATACAAATGGTCACAAAAATAGACTCAAAATGGATGAAAGACCTCAATGTGAGACAGGAATCCATCAAAATCCCTGAGGAGAACACAGGCAGCAACCTCTTCTACCTCAGCCAAACAACTTCCTAGAAACATTGCCAAAGGCACGGGAAGCAAGGGCAAAAATGAACTATTTGGGACTTCATCAAGATAAAAAGCTTTTGCACAGCAAAGGAAAATAGTCAACAAAACCAAAAGACAACTGACAGAATGGGAGAAGATATTTGCAAATGACATATCAGATAAAGGGCTAGTATCCAAAATCTATAAAGAACTTATCAAACTCAACACCCAAAGAACAAATAAACCGATCAAGAAATGGCCAGAAGATGTGAAAAGACATTTCTGCAAAGAAGACATCCAAATGGCCAACAGACACATGAAAAAGTGTTCCACATCGCTCGGCATCAGGGAAATCCCAATCAAAACCTCAGTGAGATACCACCTCACACCAGTCAGAATGGCTAAAATTAACAAGTCAGGAAATGACAGATGTTGGCGGGGATGCGGAGAAAGGGGAACCCTCCTACACTGTCGGTGGGAATGCAAGCTGGTGCAGCCACTCTGGAAGACAGTATGGAATTTCCTCAAAAAGTTGAAAATAGAGCTACCGTATGACCCAGCAATTGCACTAATGGGTATTTAACCCCAAGATACAAATGTAGTGATCCGAAGGGGCACCTGCACCCCAATGTTTATAGCAGCAATGTCCGCAATAGCCAAACTATGGAAAAAGCCTAGATGTCCATCGACAGATGAATGGATAAAGAAGATGTGGTATATATATACAATGGAATATTATGCAGCCATCAAAAGGAATGAGATCTTGCCATTTGCAACGACGTGGTTGGAACTAGAGGGTATTAGGCTAAGCGAAATAAGTCAATTAGAGAAAGACAAGTATCATATGATCTCACTGATATGAGGAGTTTGAGAAACAAGACAGAGGATTGGGGCGCCTGGGTGGCTCAGTCGTTAAGCGTCTGCCTTCGGCTCAGGTCATGATCCCAGGGTCCTGGAATCGAGCCCCACATCGGGCTCCCTGCTTGGGGGGAAGCCTGCTTCTCCCTCTCCCACTCCCCCTGCTTGTGTTCCCTCTCCCACTCCCCCTGCTTGTGTTCCCTCTCTCGCTGTGTGTCTCTCTCTCTGTCAAAATAAATAAATAATATCTTTAAAAAAAAAAAAGAGGATCCTAGGGGAAGGGAAAAATGAAACAAGACAAAACCAGAGAGGGAGACAAACCATAAGAGACTCTTAATCTCAGGAAACAAACTGACAGGTTTGCTGGAGTGGAGGGAGGTGGGAGGGATGGGGTGGCCGGGTGATGGACATTGGGGAAGGTATGTGCTATGGTGAGCGCTGTGAACTGTGTAAGACTGATGAATCACAGACCTGTACCCCTGAAACAAATAATACATTATGTTAATAAAAAATATATATACAAATGACCACATGAAAAGATGCTCAACATCAAACCATCAGGGTAATGCAGATTAAAACCGCAATGAGATAACCACCTCACACCCATTACCTCTTTATACACTATTACCAAAAAATAAACAAAACAGAAATTTTTTTTTAAAAAAGTATTTTGAGGATGTGGAGAAAATGGAATCCTTGTGTAGTGTTAGTGGGAATGTGAAATGGCGCAGCCTCCATGGAAAACAGTGTGGTGGTTCCTCAGAAAGTTAAAAATTGGACGAAAAATATGACTCAGCAATTCCACTTCTGGGTATATACCTAAAAGAATCAAAAGCAGAGTCTCAAAGAGATGTCTGTACACCCATGTTCATAGCAGCATTATTCACAATAACCAAAAAGTAGAAAGAGCCCAAGCATCCATCAAAGGATAAATGAATAAACAAAATGTGGTATATACTTATAATGGCATATTATTCAGCCTTAAAAAGGAAGAAATCTGACAGAAGTTACAATGTGGATGAACCTTGAACACATTATGTTAAATGAAATAAGCCAGTCACAAAAAGATAAAAATTGCGTGATTCCACTTACATGAGGTCCCTAGAGTAGTCAAACGCATAGAAACAGAAAATAGAGTGGAGGTTGCCAGGGGCTGGGGGGAAGGGGGTTTGGGAAGTCATTGTTTAATGAGTATGGAGTTTCAGTTTTGCAAGATGCAGATGGAGATGGATAGTGGTGATGGTTGCACAACAATGTGAAATACTTAGTATTACTGAATTAATTGTACACTTAAAAATGATTAAGATGGTAAATTTTGTTATGCATATTTTACCACAATTAACAATTTTAAAAATAATGAATCAAATGACTACAGTAAAGAATTGATATTTTAGGGGTGCCTGGGTGGCTCAGTCGATTAAGCACCTGCCTTCGGCTCAGGTCATGATCTCAGGGACCTAGTATGGAGCCCTGAGCTGGGCTCTCTGCAACCCCTGCTCAGCGGGGGGTCTTCTTCTCCCTCTCCCTCTGCCTGCCACTCCCCCTGCTTGTGCTCTCTCTCTCTGTCAAATAAATAAATAAAATCTTTAAAAAAAAAAAAGAATTGATTTTAAAAAAGACATTTAAGGGACACACCCATTTTGTAGTATACGGACCTCATTTGAATCCCAATTTAAACAAATAATACCTTAGGGGCACCTGGCTGGCTCAGTGGGAAGAGTGTGTGATTTTGATCTCAGGATCATGAGTGTGAGCCCCACGTTGGGTGCAGAAATTACTAGAACATAAACAAACTTTAAAAAAAAATGAAGTAATACCTTTATGAGGGATGTGGGAACTTGAATATTTACTGGATATTTAATGATATTAAGGAATTCTTGTTTTTTAGGTGTGATAATGGTATTGTGGACTTTGTTTGCTTTTTGGGGTGGTTTTTGTTTTAGTTTTTGTTTTAATTAAGACTTTGTTTTTTTAGGGGCCCCTGGTTGAGCGTCTGCCTTTGGCTCATGTCATGATCCTCGGGTCCCGAGATGGAGCACTGCATTGGGCTCCCTGCTCAGCAGGGAGTCTGTTTGTGTCTGCCCCTCCCCCTGCTTGTGCTCTCTCTCTCTCTCTCTCTCTCTCAAATAAACAAATAAAATCTTAAAAAAAAAGACTTTGTTTTTTTTAGAGCAGTTTTAGGTTCACAGCAAAACTGAGAGGAAGGTATGGAGCTTTCCCATTTTCCACCCTCCCCCCCCCCCCCACACACATGCACAGCCTCCCCCATTACTAACCTTCTCCACCAGAGACCAGTCTGGTGTTACACTCATGAACCTCTACTGACACATCATAATCACCCAGAGTCTGCAGTTCACATCATCATTCACACTCAGTGGTATGCATTCTGTGAGTGATTTAAGTACTCCTTTCTAAGATATATACTTATATACTTACAGGTGGAATTGCATGACATTTGGGATGTGCCTCAAAACAATCTGGGAATGGAAGGAAATGTGTTGAAGTGTAGATAAGATGGGTAATGAGTTGACAATTGTTGAAACTGACTTAGGGGTACAAGAGGCTTCCTTACATTATGTTCTTATGTTTATTCTTGAAACTTCCCCATAATAAACATTTTTTAAAAATGTTTACAATTCTGAAATCTTTGTTTATAGCGGTTCATTATACTATTCTCTTTTTCTCTGTGTTTATAAAATTTTCATAATACCAAGTTAAAAAAAAAATTCCTTCACCAGAATGATCATCTATACCCAATGGTGTCATCAATTTCCTTACTACCTCTCCATTGTCTCCAGGTCAAAGTCTAAGTTCCCTATGCAGACAAATGAGGCCCTCTGTGACCTGCCCTCTGCTCTGCTTTCCAGTCCTTGCCTTCAGCACAATGCTAACGTAATTTGGTTCCTAAATACACAGTGCGTTTGTGCCTCTGCCTTTTCACGTGGTCTTCCTTGTTCTTGCAATGCTCTTCCCCTGCTCGTACACCTGGCAAGCAATTCATCTTCCAAAAACTTCATCAGGGCTCAGGCTCTCTAAAACCTTCCCCTTCTCACCTCTCTCGACTCCTTAGTGTGTATCTTGCCTCATTCCATAAATATCTGAGGCAGCTCCCCAGCAAATTATCACTCTCCTATTTCTCTGACATGTAGAAAAATTAATCTTCACCCAAATTTCATTGCATCATATAATTACTTGATTATGGGGCTGCCCCCCGCACTAGGCTATGATCAGACAATGGATGCGTGATCAATATTTATTAAATCAACCTGGCTTCTGCTTCAAAAATTTCTGAGTGACATTGCAAAGAGAAGGAAAAGCTTTTTAAAATGAACAAAACCTAGTCAATAACCAGAATATTTTTTTTCATTCTCTAAATCAATAGAGAAAACAAAACAGTCACCAGAACTAATTAAAGAGTTTACCAAAGATTTTGGGTCATCTCAGGACACACAAAAAAAATTATTCTCTACGGGCAGATCATTATGGCTCCAGGCATAAAATTATTTTTAATCACTTCAGGAAACAGGAAGATCTTAAGTGGAAGCTAGTGTCATGTAGATATTCCTCTCCCTAGGTGTAAGAACCTTATTTGGAGGACCCCTGAAAGCGACTTTGGCATTGTTAAAGATGGAAAGCGCCAATTAGTAACATTGGTAACATCTGCAGATTCTCTCCATACATTTCAATGATCATTTTAGGAATTCTCTAGGTTCTCTTTTCAAGTTTACTTTTTAAAAATGTATTCACACAAACAATTTAAAGTCAGATAAGAATATAAACTATTTCCTACCTCCCCTCCTGGACCTCCACCACTCCTGCCTTCTACCATTTCCTGCATCATATCAGCATCTCCTTTCTACTCCTGTCAACCGATTCTTAAGGCATCTACCTTATATTTTTACGTAATATTCTTATATAGCTCTTTCTTGATTTCTCAGCTGGAGACATCATTTTTTATTTCCACAGAGAAATATAAGGCTTTCTCATGCACAGCCTTCATCCTAACCACACATACAGGCAAACTTCTTGACCCTCATCCCTCCTATTATGGTGGAATTGGACTTAGACCAATATTCAGTGGTTCCACTGTCATGACTGTGTAAACACTGTAGACCACTGGACCATGTTGCATCCTAAGAGGAGATTTCCTTTCCTCCGCAACTTTCGGTTTTCCCTGGAGTTAACAATATAATATTTTCATATTTTCTTAGCTTTGTCTATTGTAATCACTAATCCTCAAATTCTTGACTTGCATACATCTTCTCTCAATATTTTCAAATCTATTACGTTTTCTATCAATTTATTTTCTTAAAGAAGTCTCAAGTCTTCTGATGTTGTCTTGCTGCTTAGCTATTACAGTCAGGAAAAAAACTTACTCAAAATTTAAACTAAGATCTTGATATTGCTGAGAACTACACATGGAAGGATGAAGAGATGCTCACACCAGTCGGTAACTGCACATATGCAAATCCCATTTCCTTAACCCATCAAAACTACAGTTCTTTTTATAGATGAGTACAGTCTAAAACTCTCTCAAAAAATTGCAGAGGAAGAGGAGTCTATGACATTCAGGTGGTGGAAATGAGATGTAATGTCACTTAGCAACATTAGGGAGGACAGACCTTAGAGCCAAATTAGCAGATTTCAGTAGGCTCTGTATTAGCTTTTGCTGTGGAACCAATCACTTCATAACTTAGTGGCTTATCACAACAATTTATTATCTCATTGTCTCTATGGGTCAAGAATTTAGAAGCAGGGATGCCTGGGTGGCTCAGTCAGTTAAGCCTCTGCCTTTGGCTCAGGTCATGATCCCAGGGTCCTGGGATGGAGCCCCGCATCAGGCTCCTTGCTCAGC
>NW_027397068.1:35004787-35119688 GCF_003265705.2 Callorhinus ursinus | reverse complement strand
GACGACGACTATAGAAGCAGCTCAGCTGGGTGGTTCCTGTTCAGGTTTTCTCTCAAGGCTGCCATCAGGGTATGGGTTAAGTCTGCAGTCATATGAAGGCTTGCCAACAGCTGGAGGAATTACTTCCAAGACAGGCCTCTCACAAGGCTGTGGGTAGGAGGGTTAGTTTGTCACCACACGGGCCTCTGCAGAGGCTGCTTCATCACTCTCACAGCCTGGCAGTGAACTCCATCAAGAGAGCAGTCCGGGAGAGAGTGAGAGCAAGGAGGCTGCTGCACCTCTTCTGGTCCATGCTCTGAACACACGTGTCATCCCTTCTGCCTTTTCCTATTCCTCGGAAGTGAGTCACTAAGTCCAGCACACAACCAAGGTAGGGAATTCATCTCTACTTCTTGAAGGGAGGCATTTCACAGAATCTGTGGACATGCTCTAAAGCCATCACACTCTATTTGAAAGAGGTTGCAGTGATTTTCCAGTAAAATATTAAAAACTCATCATTTTGTTAGAATTTGTATTCTCTTCCTATCTAACCCTTGACTAACCCCTACAGGGCTAATCTTGTTATGCAGGGCCAAATTACCACCATTTTTTAAAAAGTCATCTCTACACGCAACATGGGGCTTGAACTCACAACCCCGAGATCAAGAATCAGCTACTCTATCAACTGAGCCAGCCAGGTACCCCTAAATTGCCATCACTTTTGTCTTTTCCTTTTACCATCATTTTAGAAATTCCCTTCTCCTCTATCCTCTATGGGATCTCTTGCTTCCCTGATTCTATGACCATCCTTTCTTGATGTACTTCCTCTTCTGGAAGAGCGTATACTCTAGTAGCTTCCTAATAGTGAATAGGAGATAAAGTTTGTGAAAATATGATCATCCAGCTTCTAGTTGTTTTTCAGAAGTTCAGTGCCACTTGATTTTCAATTCTTGGTCTGTTATTTCTCTCTGGAAAACTTGAGGATCTTTTTCTCCCCAGTGTTCCAAAATTGCCCCATGGTGCCCCTCACTATAGGTCTGTATCCTTCCACTTCCAGTTCCTTGATGGAACTCTTCATCTAGAAATTCATCTCTTTCTGGGGTGTCTGGGTGGCTCAGTCAGTTAAGAGTCTGCCTTCGGCTCAGGTCAAGATCCTGGGGTCCCGGGATGAAGCCCGATGTTGGTCTCCTTGCTCAGCGGGGAGCCTGCTTCTCCTTCTGCCCTTCTCTGCTTGTGTTCTCTCTCTCTCAAATAAATAAAATCTTTAGGGAAAAAAAAAAGAAGTTCATGTCCTTCTGTCTGGGAAAAACACACTGAATTATTTCTTTAATGATTTCTTATTCTATTCTACCTATTTCCTCTGTTTTCTCCTGAAATCTTATTAGTAGGATGATAGATCTCCTAGACTAGTATTCTAATTTACTTTTCTCTCTTCCCCATCTCTTTATCTTAATCCTTTACTTCCTAGAAGATTTCCTCCAAGTGTATCTTCTAATCTTTTCACCAAATTTTTAATTTCTGCTATCATGCTAATCTCCAAAAACTCTTTTGTTCTCAGAAGATAGCAGGAGCGGAAGAATGAAGGGGAGTAAGTCGGAGGGGGAGACGAACCATGAGAGACGATGGACTCTGAAAAACAAACTGAAGGTTCTAGAGGGGAGGGGGGTGGGGGGATGGGTTAGCCTGGTGATGGGTATTAAAGAGGGCACGTTCTGCGTGGAGCACTGGGTGTTATGCACAAACAATGAATCATGGAACACTACATCAAAAACTAATGATGTAATGTATGGTGATTAACATAACAATAAAAAATAAACTCTTTTGTTCTCTAAATGTTTTTTAATACCATTCTATTCTCATTTCATACATGTAACGTCTCCTCATATCTCCAAAATCCTTATGATGGGTCAGGCTCCGAGCTCAGCACAGAGTATGCTTGTCCCTCTCCCTCCCGCTGGCTGACTCCCATCTGCCCATGTACTCTCTCACGCTCTCTCTCTTTCTCTCTGAAATAAGTAAATAAAATTTTTTTGAAAATAAAATTTTTCCTTGCATCTGCAGGGAGAGGTAACCAGTTGCTTCTGTGTAATTTCTGCTTCTTTCAAGTAGACTTTTCTCTTTGTTTTGACTTTTGTTTTTCTTACTTCTTTCAAATCTCTGGAGCTCCTTGGTTATCCACTCAAACTGGATAAAATAGGAATATGAACTTTGGTAGAGTTTGTAGATTATGGACTTCAACATAGGATAATAAGTTGGGGAATTTAAATGTGAATCTCAAAATGTGTTGTTTTATGGAACTCTCTTTTCTTGGGCAGCTAGATTTGCTTGATCTGGCTTCTCTGACCTACTGCCCGGAGAATAACGGCCTGAATGCCAGCATTCTGGGAGCCAGGTTGGGTAAGAAGGCTGGGGAAATAAAAATTCGGTGTGTACATTTTAACTTAATTCCCATGTATTCAATATAGTGTCCCTGCCTTCAACTAGCCTAGTGTTCCTCCGTTCAGAAATCTTTTTGAAAAACTGTATCTAGAGATTGAAATTCCCATCTTCTCCTAGGGTACAGCGAAGGGGTTGCCCAGCCACTTGAAATGAGGACAGACATCTAAGATTGGCTGACCGTTCGGAAAATTACCATTTACGCTCTGCTTTCCAACTTCTACAAATTGTGTTGCTTTCTCCTCTCCTGTTCTCTACTTGCTTTATGATGTGAAAAAGGGTCCTTTGCTTTGTTTTATTGTGGTTGAACATATACTTTCAAACCAACAATTTTAGCCAGAGTACCTCTTTCTGTTGTCTTTCACCGCCAATAACCATATTTACCAACATGAATTTTAATAAGTATAAATTATTCAATCTCAAATTGGAGTGGGAACATAGAGGGTCTGGAATAAAGGTTTAGATTTTAAGAAAATAAAGACTTAATAGAAAGCTTCATCATGCATCTGCAGGGAGAGGTAACCAGTTGCTAGCTGTGATAAATGTGCTTATGAGGCTGGAAAATTGGGGGATTCTGTTGGTATGAACAGTGGCAAACAGATTTAAAGTTAAAGAACGTTTTAATTAAAGGACTCATTTTAAGTTCGTCTTAGATTGCATATGAATTGAATAGGAACAATCATCTCATCAAGAAATCTTGAGCAGATCTGGGAGCTGAGAAAGGGTTTAGGATTGTTTTGATTTTTTAGAGGAAAAACATCTGTTTTTGATTTTATGCACTGCCCTCACTCCAAGTGCTTTTAAGTATCTTTAAAGATGCCTAGACACATGATGATCTGGTCTCTGTGAAATAAAGTATGGTTTAATGAATCCAGAATGTATCCATCTACTTGCTTGGCCACCAAAATAAGTTGCCCCATAGCTTGACCATGTCTCAGACTTAAGTTTATTCAAGTTACTATTTTTGGATAGACTGTGTGATTTAAGAATATTATGAAGTAAGCCAAACAACAATTGGTTTTCCATCTGCTTCTGATTAACCGAGGTAATGTTTCCCAAACTGTGCTCTGTGGAACATCAGAAACCCAAATTGCTGGTGGATACTCCATGAAAAAAAAATGACTTTTGTCTTTTAAATTTTGTTCCTTTACTCTGTGTAAGTAAAATAGTAAACATATTTATATAATTGCTTTTCTTATTCTATAATCTGCCTTTAAGAAATGAAGTACCATACATAAAAGACCAGCAAATGACATGAGATCACCTGATTTATGAACACATGGTTTTCAAGTCCAGGAATGATAATGTATTTATCAAAGTGCAGATTTATTATCTATGGGTATGTACCTTGTATCGTAAAATTTCAAGAAGCACTTGTCATAACTTTAAAATTTTTCATCTCAATAAAATTTTAAAAATATTTAATCTCTCTCAGTCGTTTTAATCAGTTTTGTTGCTGTTTTGTGGGATTTGTAAGATAATGTTTTTAAGTCTTCAGAAGGCATAAAACCACACTGAAAAGAGAAAACACAGTTAATATGACACAAAGAGGTGCATGATCAAGTGCTACATTGAATTTGAGAGGTGCAGTCATAGAGTTCAGAGAAAAGTTACTATGGACTGATGACGTTGGGGAATGCTCTGAGTAGGAAGTGTGATTTGAAAGGGGGCTTGAAAGACAGAAAGTATTGTGCATGCTCTTACATGTCTCGCTAGTATGACAAGAATGCAAGGCTCTGACTGCTTTTTACCCAGGTCATTTCTCAGGATGTGTTTGCAGCAAGCAACATTGAGAGATTAAATAATTTCTGTCTTGGACAAAGAGCAGGCTTGATTACTACTTGCTATAAAATGGTGGTGCCCCAATGCCTGGGTGGCTCAATCAGTTAAGCGTCCGACTCTTGATTTTGACTCAGGTTATGATCTCCAGGTAGTGCAATCAAGCCCCACATTGGGCTCCACACTCAGCAGGTAGTCTGCTTGAGATTCTCTTTCCATCTCCCTAAGTCCCTCCCCTGCCTTTCTCTCTCTCTCTAATGTAAGTAAATCTTTTTTTAAAAAAATGGTGGTGCCGCAAAGCTCTGGGTTCTCTCAAATAACACAATCTACTCAGTGTGATGGAATTTGGAGGTGATCAGGTTGTAAGTGTAGAGCCCTCATAAATGGGGTTAGTGCCCTTATAAAAGAGACCCCAGAGAGCTCCCTTACCTTTTCTACCATGTGAGAAGACAGCTATCTATGAACCAGGAAATGGGCACCCACCAGACACTGAACCTGATGGTGTCTTAATCTTGAACTTCCCAGCCTCCAGAACCATTAGAAATGTTTCTGTTGGTCGTAAGCCACCCAGTCTCTAATACTTTGTCTCCAGTGACAGAGCTGTTAATCATAGTATTATAAACACTCCCACGTTTGGTAGGTATTCTCAATATATGTTTGGATGTTTCTTGTATGACTGAAAATGAATATATTAAGAAGTTGCTGTGAACATGAAAGCATTGGTTAAATGGAGCACAAAACTTGACAAGGAGAATCATTTTAAAGTGACCTACAGAGTTTTCTTGTTTTTAATTTTTTCCAAGGCTTTCAAAATCAAACTTATGTAATCATTTGGATTGGAAAAAAAATTGTGTATATCAAGATAAATAAAAGCCATATTATAAAATCTATTGCAAAAAAATCATTCCTAGAGTAAATAAATATGTTTTTAAAAAAATGACAAATTCAAAACTTATTTAACCTAAATTGAAAATTAATGAATCCAAAAATTATCATCACCATTATTACGCTGTTGGCTCTATTTTATTTTATTTTTTATTTTTTTAATTTAAATTCAAGTTATTTAACATATAGTGTAGTATTGGTTTCAGGAGTAGAATTTAGTGATTCATCACTTACATGTAACACAAGTGCCCTCCTTAATGCCCATCACCCAGTTGCCCCATCTCCCCCAGCCACCTCCCCTCCAGCAACCCTCAGTTTGTCCTCTATCCTTAACAATCTCTTATGGCTTGTTTCCCTCTCTGTTTTCATCTTATTTTATTTTTCCTTCCCTTCCCCCATATTCATCTGTTTTGTTTCTTAAATTCCACATATGAATGAAATCATATATTTGTTTTTCTCTGACTGACTTATTTTGCTTAGCATAATACACTCTAGTTTCATCCACATCACTGCAGATGGCAATTTCATTCTTTCTGATGGCTGAGTAGTATTCCATTGTGTGTGTGTGTGTGTGTGTGTGTGTGTGTGTATACCTACCACATCTTCTTTATCCATTCATCTGTTGATGGACATCTGGGCTCTTTCCATAGTTTGGCTCTTGTTGACAGTGCTGCCATAAACATTGGGGTGCATGTGCCCCTTCAAATCAGCATTTTTTTTTATCCTTTGGGTAAATATTTAGTCGTGCAGTTGCTGGGTCGTAGGGTAGTTCTATTTTTAACTTTTTGAGGAGGCTCCATACTGTTTTCCAGAGTGGCTATATCAGCTTGCATTCCCACAGGCAGTGGAAGAGGGTTCCCCTTTTTCCACATCCTCGCCAACATCTGTTGTTTCCTAAGTTGTTAACTTTTGCCATTTTGACCAGTGTGAGGTGCTATCTCATCATGGTTTTAATTTATATTTCCTTGATGATGAGTGATATTGAGCATTTTTTCATGTGTTTGTTAGCCATTTGTATGTCTTCTTTGGAGAATTGTCTGTTCATGTCTTTTGTCCATTTCTTAACTGGATTATTTATTTTTGGGGTGTTGATTTTGATGAGTTCTTTATAGATTCTGGATACTAGCCCTTTATCAGATATGTCATTTGTAAATATCTTCTCCCATTCTGTAGGTTGCCTTTTAGTTTTGTTGATTGTTTCCTTCACTGTGCAGCAGCTTTTTATCTTGATGAGGTCCCAATAATTCACTTTTGCTTTTGTTTCCCCTTGCCTCCTGAGATGTGTCTAGTAAGAAGTTGCTGCAGCCTAGGTCAAAGAGGTTGCTGCCTGTTTTCTCCTCTAGGTTTCTGATGGATTCCTGTCCTACATTTAGGTCTTTCATCCATTTTGAATTTATTTTTGTGTATGGTGTAAAAAAGTGGTGACCCACAGAGCTTTAAAAGCAATCTGTGATTACACAAGTTCTTTTGAATATATAAGCTCATTTATCTCCATTATCAATAATCTTTTCAAACCAAGTTTTCTTAGGTTAATATCCTCCTAGCAAAAAGAAAAGAAAAAAGGAAAGAAAAGAAAAAGAAAAAACTTTCAAAAATGTACTCAAGGCACCATAAAAGATGTACACACACCTACACACACACACACACACACATATTTTCATCTGACTTTAATTCCACAGTAACATATTCCATTAGTTGGGCATCATTTCCCAAATTCCAGGACTAAGCTCATCTATAGTCTAAAGGGAGTATCACTGCCTCTTTTTTTAATCACATGTTCTTCTTGCCTTCCGTTGATTATCCCAGTGTATCCAATGGTGTAATTCAGTCATCCATTGATTTAGGCTTTGTAGGGCATGTATGAGGTGGCTATTCAGTTCTTTCAGAAAAAAACCCAAAGTCCTTACACTGGCCCAAAGGCTTTTTATGACCTGCCCCCGTCCCCTCAACTCTCTGACCTCATGGCCTCCTTCTGTCCCCTAGCTCACTACTTAGGCCACACCGACTAACTCCTCACCCCTCCAAGGCTTGGCTCAAAGGCGACTGCTCAGTGAGGACAACAGCTCTCAGAACTCCAGCATTTTCTGGCCTCCTGGGTGGCTCAGTTGGCTAAGCAACTGCCTTTGGCTCTGGTTGTGACCCCAGAGTCCTGGGATCAAGCGCCGAGCCCCACATCAGTCTCCCTGCTCCTCGGGGATTCTGCTTCTCCCTCTGCCTCTGCCTGTCCCTCCCCCTGCTCATGCTTTCTCGCTCTCTGTCAAATAAATAAATAAAATTTTAAAACAAAACAAAACAAACAAAAAAAACTCCAGCATTTCTAATGCCTCTTAGAGTGGTCTCCTTTTTCTGTTTCTTCTCTCCTTTACATTCAATTATTTGCTTATTTATTAACCTTACTGTTTATTATCTCTCTCTTCCCTTAGAATGCAAGCTTCACAGAGTCAGGGTCTTTGCTGTTGGTTCACTGATGTATCCCAAGTACCTAGAACATGCCCAGAACAAAGCAAGCACTCAATAAATATTTGTTAGTCTGAGTGGATGAATAACAATGAAATCATATAAATCAATAGGAAAAAGACAATCTAAATGGGAAAAAAATGGGCAAAAGGCTTAAACAGGCATTTCATAAAAGAGGATATCCAAATGACTTGTAAACCTAGTTTGAAAAGATGCCATAAAGCTTTAATGGTTAGGAAGATGCCAATTAAAAACACAATGAGAGGGGCACCTGAGTGGCTCACTCAGTTAAGCGTCCGACTCTTGGTTTCAGGTCAGGTCATGATGTCAGTCAGGGTTGTGAGATCAAACTCCCCCACCACCCCCGTCAGGATCTGAGCTCAGTGCGGAGTCGGCTTGGGATTCTTTACCCCTCCCTCTCTCTCCCTTCCTTCTCCTCGCCCTGCTCTTGATTGCTCTTTCTCCCGCTCTCTCTAATAAATAAATTTTTAACATCTTAAAACACACAAACAATGAGAAATACCATTACATACTCACTAGAGTGACAAACAGTAAATAATTGGAAATACCAGGTGTTGCAGAGGTGAGAAACAGAAGGAACTCTCATAGTAGCATAGATTGGTATACCCCTTATGGCAAACATTTGATATTATCTAGCAAGCTGGAATATGTCTATGCCTTCACGCTTCCATCTATTCCAAGAACACATCCTGAAGCAACACTTGCACGTGTCTACTAGAATTCAAATACATGAAGGTTCACTCCAGCATTGCTTCTAAGAGCCAGAAACTGGGAACAAACCGAATGTCCATCAGTAGTTAAATGGACAACTGGATTGTGGTATATTCATGTAGTAGAATACTATCCAGCAATCAAAATAAATAAGTTGTTCTAGACATACTGGGGATGAATCCATCAAATAAAAACAAACAAACACAAATGATAAAAAACAATTCTTAGAGAATCGATTAGAGAATGTTTTCATTCATATAAAGTTCAAAAACAGACAAAACTAACCATTAATAATTTAGGAATGCACACATAGGTGGTAAAACTATAAATAAAAGTAAGGAAATGATCACAACCCCCTGGCCCCCACCACACACACCACTTTTGGGCAGAGAGAGTTAAGACTGTAGAGTGACACTTGGAGCAGGCATTTTCTGGGGCACTGGAGATGTATTCTTTCTTTCCCCTCTGCAGTGGTTACATAGATGTTCACTGCATAATTATTCTGTAAAACGTACACAAATGTTTCATACACTCTTCGCTGTGTTGGATATCCCACAATTTTTTAAATGACAATAAATTGCCAAATCTTCTAGAAATTTCTTTCATTTGGAAGTTTTTAATGTTTTGTTCCTTGTGGCAAAGGATCTTGACAGACCGTATCCCTTTTTTGATTCAGTTTTCTTGCCTTAGCTAGGAATGTCATATAATCAGTTCCACAGTCCTTACATTGCAATTCACAAGAGAGATTTCATAAGGAGGCAATGAAGAGGTAGAGACAAAAGATCAACTGAAGGCTTAGCTTGCAGGGCAGACCCAGTGTTTGACACGATAGGCACTCAGTGGGAGTTTGCCACTGCCGAAACAGACTGGTGGCGGCCGCGGCTGGGGCTGACTCAGACAGGGAGCGTTCCTCCACCTTTCGTCTTAGGAAGAGTTCTTTACAATAGGCCACCTGGTAGATAAGGTGTTGTGAAACTTAGGGGTTTTGAGATGTTTTCCAGCCAGAGACATTTGTGTAGGGGGCTAAGTCTATTTGCGGATGCTCCCCCAGGACTTGCTTCTTTAATCAGTCTGTAGAACACTGATATATGTACACATGGCTTTGAAAGGAGCAAAGAGACCATGCCTCCTCTTATTATGCTCCGTAAATTGTATCATCTTGCCGAACTCATGACAGTGCAAAATCATCTCTTAGAACAATATGGTTGTTTCAAAGCAGATGTTATTAGCAGGTCCCGTGTCTGAATCTCTTCTAAAGTTAAGCCTTTTGGGCGGCATGAAGCCAGGGTGATTATAAAGAATCATTTGGTGAGCTAGCAAATAAATACAGTTGGCCCTGGAACAACATAGATGTGAATTACACAGGTCCACTTATGTGCAGATTTTTTCAATACAGTACAATACTGTAAATATATTTTTTCTTCCTGAGGATTTTCTCAACATTCTTTACTCTAGATTATTTTATTTAAGACTACAGTAAATAATACATAGAACATACAAAATACATGTTAACCGACTGTTTATGTTATCATTAATGCTTCCAGTCAACAATAGGTTATTAATAGTTAGGTTTGGGGGGAATCAAAAGTTATACATGAATTTCCGACTGTGTGGGGGTCAGCCCTTCTAAGCCCCAATTGTTCAAGGATCCACTGTATACACCAAGTGTAGAAATGCTTGTGAGCCCATGATGTGTCCATCTGGGGCCAGGATCCTAGGAGTAGCGTGTCCTACCAAACAGTGGTGACCGTGTTCCCACCATGAACTAACTGCTGCATCCTGATATCACTATGTTTATTCAGAGTGGTCTCAGCTATCAACAGTTGACAAGTTCCTGAACGAGATGAAAAATACTAAAAGTCACTAAGGACATTTGCATCTTTTCTGCCCATGAGGGCAGGTGGGCTTAAAAGGGAAAAACCTGGCCCACTAATAAAAACACCAAGTGGCCACTTTGAACCACACGATCCAGATAGACTCAGTCCCCTGGCTTTAGTTCCACCTTCCACTGACCGTGTGACCTTGGACTGGTAATGTAACCACTCTAACCTTCAATTCCTCACTTGGAAGTGTGAGTGATGGGCTTCTCGGGTATCCCACAGACTTGTGAAAACGAAATGAAAGAGAGACATATAAAACTTCCTGTTGACTGCAAAGCCCTACATGTTTGTAAGGGTTCTTTTTAATCTTTTCTAATTATACAGGTAACATTTATCATTCATTACCAAAAAAAAATTGAAAAATCAAAAACACATGAAGTTTAAAGAAAAATTCCTCTGCCTCATTCCTCTGCCTCTCCCTTAGTCTTGAAAATTGACCAAAATTGACAAATTTATAGATACTTTATGTATATACTTTATATGAATGCATGTGTATATTTGCATGTGTATTTTTTAACAAAAAAGGGATCATATCCCACTAATCAGTAGAATACCGTGCATAATTAAATTATGAGGGGAATTGTTACATATGGACATGGAACAATGATATTTTATGTGAAAAAGTGGCAGAACCACATTTAGAGTACGATGATATTTGTGTAGACACAGAGTACATGACTTCCTCTGGTAAAAATATATTGCAAAGGAGTGAGATACTTTTTACTTCACACAGCTTTCTACATTATTTTTTCTCTTAACCATATATACTTTAACAATAATTAATACTGTGCAAGAGAAAGTGGAGCATAAGTCGACAAAATGGAGACTATACTATTGAAGATGGAAGGACAAATGGCAGACCAGGGATGGACTTGGCGGGGGGGGGATACTGAAAGAGAAGAATATACAAAAGAAATGGGAAAATGAAATAAAGGAAGCAAAATAAAAGTAAGCATGCTACGATTTTCAAAATTATTCATTAGGGAATAGAAAGAAACTGATCATGCAGTTTCTGCCGTCAACTTTCTTGTACTATATGACTCTGCAACAGGATTCTGCAACAGGATATTCAGTTCTGCTGACTGGTTAGTTCTTTTAAATGATCCTGCACAACAAAGGGCAAATAGAGGCCAACACAGAGATCTGTTGAGAGAGGAAGAAGGGCTAAATAGAACCACTGCTCAATTCTTTTACAGTTTACAATTTTCATGCCTTATTTTTAAAAATACACAAAGCAGCCATAAATTTGGGAGATGTGCACAAATGACAATCTAATGTCCCCTGGTATTGTCAAGTGACAGAATTTTGTCTACAGACGCTATTGCTCTCAATAAATCTTTGCATCTTCTCCATCAACAAAGCCTGTCATGTCTGTGATCAAAATCCAACTTGAACCTCTCCATTTCTGTTTTCATCACCATCAACCCAGTTCAAGTTCACTCCTACCTCTTTTCACTGCAGGGGCGCCCTGATCAGTCTCTCCATTTCCATGTTGGCTCTCCCTCTTCCCCGCCATGGCTTTTTCCACAAGAATATCAGAACAATCTTCCTAAATTGCTCATGGCATGAAAACCAAACTCCTTTGCATGACTTCAAGGAGCTGCATGACCGGGCCCTTGCTTCGTCTCTTCCGGTCACCTTTAAGGCTTCCAACTGTGCTAAGATCTTTCTCACCTCAGTCCTTTCCATGCTGTTGTACAAACAGAAATGCTCTGCTATTTTTCGGATTGCAGTTTCTCACAGATTTCTTCAGTCCCCTCCCATACTCTAAACCAGGTGACAGTCTGTATTTCTATATTTATTTGTATGGTATGGGTTTTATCGGATTCCCGTACTCTGCCGAAGCTGTGTAATACTCTAAAGGGGTTCATAACACTGTCCTCTCTACTTTTGGGCATATCTGAAATTTCCCATGATAAAATGCTTTAAAATTTTCCCACCAATCCTGCAAGCGAAAACCAACAGTTTTGCTTGCAATTATCCTAGTTTTTCATATCTTGTATTTTTTAAATTTTACTTTCTTTTTTTGTGATAATTTTTTCGGTTTTTGTTACCGACCACATTAAAGCCATAAAATGCCAGTATTTTAATGTTCCAAACAAGGTGTTATCTGCAAGACAGTGAATTTAACATCAGATAACCTAAAAGAAAGGTCAGAAGTTCATTTGTTCTTTCAGTTTTTGCTACTGAAGTCTTTCATTTGACAGCATTATTATTCAGTGAAAAGGACCATAGACTAGGGATATAAAACTTCTGACCTAGTTCCAGTTTGTCACTTTAAGTGAATCACTAGACTTTGCTTCCTTTTTTATAATTAATATAATAAATAGGTAAAGTTCTAATTTTTCATTTGTTTAAAATTGTTTCCACAATTTGAAAAATCAAAAAAAGAGCAGTCAAAAACAATACCAAAGTTTGTGGGTTTTTTAATGAAGCGAAAACACAAAATAACTTTTCCCGTATTCATTAATAAGGTCATAGCTCAGCAGTAGTGTTCATACCAGGTGTATCTACAAAGCCAAGAACAGGAATCACTGCATCTCCTTCGTTAGATCTCATACTATGACTCTTCTCTTTCCTGTTAACATATTTGTGCAACATGCTGTAGTACTGCTCCTTTGGATTGAAAGTATATAGTGATGAAATCTGCTGCCAGTCTTCAGTGCTGGGGGTGTTGCATTCCTTTGGATGTGCGCACTCAAAAAAACATTTAATATTCTCTTTTGCCAATTCTGTTGCATGCTCTGTGGCCTGACTTTTAAGGATCTGCTGCTCCTGTTCCAAATAGATTTTCCAAAATTTCAACTGCAGGAAACTAACTGGAGAGAGGCATCGGGAGATAGAGGTAAAAATCAGAAAGAAGATAATGACAACTGCTATCAGGCTCCAGCCCAGCACCTTAGGAAAACACAACAAAACAGCAATTTAGTCACATTTTTTTTATACAAAAAAGATTAAAATCCTTTTAAAAAAAAGATTTTATTTATTTGACAGAGTGCGCGCACGCAAGAGAGAGGGCGCACTCACGAGCAGGGGTTAGGGGCCAAGGGAGAGGGAGAAGCCGACTCCCCGCTGAGCAGGGAGCTTCACCCAGGGCTCCATCCCCGGACCCTGGGATCATGACCTGAGCCGACGCTTAACCGACTGAGCCACCCAGGCGCCCCCAAATTTAAAACTTCTTACATAGAATTTGAACTACTCACAGTGATTATGATGCTCAAGCAACAGTTTTAGGTCTTAGTCTCTTAAGAGAAAGAAGTGCCGGTAACCACCCAAACCCCTCGGTAGAACTGCTTGACAAGTCATTTTCCAAGTCAGGTCAAGGGCCCAGAGACGGGCCTATATATCACTCCGCTAGAATTCAAAACGTGGAATTTCGGCAAATCCAAAGGAACAAGCATTCATTTTCAAGAACCTCTGGGCTTTATATGCCCAGAAGCAGTGTGGGGTGGTGGCTTTAGAGCCAGGACAACCCATTTTATTGTAACAAATCTGCCTTCTTCTGGCTGGACAAACACCTCGACCTGCACATGGCGTATCAAGAGGATAGTGCGGGATCGGAGATCAAGGGCCTGGCGCGGTACCCGGCCCCGAGCAGGTGCCTGAAACTGCCTTCCCTCTCTTTCATTCGTGTCACTGAAATAGTCGCCATTCTAGTTTGTCTTCCGGGGTCCTGCGTCTGGAGCCAGGGCACACCCCGCTTGCACCTCCCCCGGCCCCTCTCCCATGTCCCCGACGGCGGCCAGCGGCCCGCGTCTGACCTGCGACTGGGCCTTGAGCTCCTTCAGCAGGTCCTGCGCGTCGGACGCCTGGGCCTGGTGGCAGGGCGCCAGCGGCAGCTGGGCCTCGCAGGTGGGCTCGCGGTCCCGGCACAGGCGCCGCGCCAGGGGGGCGCTCCCGGTGGCGGCGCACTCGTAGAAGGCGCCCCCGAGCAGCGCCACGGACACCCAGGTGAGCGGCGCGAGCGCGGCGGCGGCGCTGAGCTGCGCGCACACCAGCGCGCCCCGCAGCCCCGCGCTGTGGCCCCCGGTGCGGGCGCCGCGGGCGCCGCGCGCGCAGCAGCCGGTCAGCAGGCGCCAGGTGCGCGCGTTGAGCACGTAGCCCAGCAGGAAGAGGGCCAGCGCCGGCACCAGCAGGAAGACCAGGCCGTAGGGCAGGTTCCAGGTGGCGCTGCAGGGACACTGGAACACGACGGTGGAGAACAGGCGCTCCCCGCCCGCCGTCAGGAGGGTCACCAGGCCGTAGCCCAGCGTGCTGTGATGCTTGAGGTGCAGGTCTAGCACCGTCCGAATCTTATCCATGGGTCTCCTTACCCGGGGGCGCCGTGGACAAGTCTGGAAGCTTCTGCCTCTTCACGGCCCTGCTCCTCCAACGGTTTGGGTGGGCTGTCTAGGGATTTCCACTCTGCCCAGCGGCAGCTTCCGGACAGGGAGGAAAGGGCTTCTTGGGCCTCCGTGAGCTTTCGCTTTCTTATTTCAAGCAAACCAACTCTGGCTGATACACCCTTTGACCTCTCAGGATCACTGGTCACTTTTCTCTCACAATTCAGGAACTTGACTGAGACTCCATGGAATGGTTACCTTTGTTTCCCACCACCTGACGGGAAACCGGGGGATTTCCCTCACTTACCCTTCCTGATTCAGTGAAGCTACCCGATAAAAGAGTATTAAATTTTACTGGCGTAAACGCAGAACGCCAGATTTTCCGCTATTGCGGCCGCCTTCCTTCCGAAGCCAACTCTCAGACCCAATTACAAAAAAACTAGGCAGTTACAGGAAACATTACTCGAGGACAAATTTTCATAAGCTAAATCACACAACAAAGCTCGGCTCAAGTTCTAGGACCTCCACGATCTTCTGCCCTCTTCCTGTCCCCCCTCTGGACAGAGTCACCAGCCTCGTTCACGCCGACTGTTCTCCCACAGGGCGTTAGACTGAACATACTGGACTGGCTTCTGCCTCTTTTAGTCCCCCAGGTATGTCCTAACACTGTCACTACCTGGACGACATAGCTCCCTCCCACTACCAGCGCCTGGTACAAAACCACCATTCTGTAGCATTTTGATGAAAAGCTGTTCTCTCTGTGTGAGTCCAAATTGTCATGCAGGACAGTTAGGGCCCTCTTCTCTGAGATTAAACCGGGTACTGCCAGGCTTCCCGTAAACTTGCAGCCTTGAGTTCCCTATTTGAGGCATGTCATTTCTGCTTTATTCCTACATCTGAAAAAAGATTTTTTTTGCTTCCCTTTTCCCTCAGCTGACTCTGCCCCTCTTACTGCTAGACTCTTCTTTACTCCCACCACACATCTCCTAAAGATGTTGCCTCCCCGCTCCACACTTTCTATATACCGTCATGAACAAATCTCACTGTATCCACAACCTTTACGCAGATGGCTTTATCCAAATCTCCCTTAACCTGTAACGTAACTAAAATGTGCCCTTCTGTCTTCTTGAGTAACACATTTCTCAAAACAAGAGAGAGGGTAGGCTGGCATTCTCCCATTACAATGTCCAAACCTAGGCTTTTCCGTTATCTTCTAATAGTTTATTCTCCACTGAGGCTCAAGCTATTCAGCACAAACTCCGCCCCCCCCCACTCCTGCCATCTGTGTTCACTCCCTTCATTTATTAAGACTTTTGCATCTGGGGGTTCGCGTAGAGAGTCGGGCCCCGGGCTGCCACCGCCAGCTTGGCCGCTGTCGCCGCCGCCGCTGCTGCCATCTCCTTGATTCCCCCCAGCCCCCACCATGGCCGAGGAGCTCTCCGCGGCCACGTCCTACACCGAAGATGATTTCTACTGCCCTGTCTGTCAGGAGGTGCTCAAAACGCCCGTGAGGACCGCGGCCTGTCAGCACGTTTTCTGTAGAAAATGTTTCCTGACTGCAATGAGAGAAAGCGGAATACATTGTCCCCTCTGTCATGGAAATGTGACTAGAAGAGAGAGAGCATGTCCTGAACGGGCCTTAGACCTTGAAAATATCATGAGGAAGTTTTCTGGTAGCGGCAGATGCTGGGCAAAACAGATTAAATTCTATCGCATGAGACATCCTTACAAATCTTGTGAGAAGTATCAAGATGAATATGGTGTTTCCTCTATCATTCCAAACTTTCAGATCTCTCAAGATTCAGTAGGGAACAGTAATAGGAGTGAAACATCTACATCTGATGCCACAGAAACTTATCAGGAGAATACAAGTTCTTCTGGGCATCCTACCTTTAAGTGTCCCTTGTGTCAAGAATCAAATTTTACCAGACAGCGTTTGCTGGATCACTGTAACAGTAATCACCTGTTTCAGATAGTTCCTGTGAATCTTCAGCTAGATGAGGAAACCCAGTATCAAACTGCTGTTGAAGAATCTTTTCAAGTAAACATCTGAAGGCTATAGAAATCTCTGCATCTTTGTACCTGCAAGTGCCATCTTTAAGGGGAAAACTACATGAAGTCACCGTTTCAGTAACTTGATGTGTATATTAATAAAAGTAATTCAGTCTATTGATTTAGTTTTCTAATTAAAAAATAAAGGTGGGCCATCTAAAAACTTGGTCTTCTTGATAAGTTAAAAAATGAAAGTTGGGACATTATCTTTAAAAATATTGAAAGGATTATATTCATTAATGTAATGAACAAAAGGGATTCCATGTTGTACTTATCTTTTTTTATATTACACAGTCTTGAATTTTTCCTTATGTTGCTTTTGGAATTTGTTGCAGTTCCTCCCATTGACTTTTTTGTACACAGGTAACACACAGTAGCACATTCTGAAAGGTGTGATTGATAGAAACCTACCAAATCTGAGCCAGTTACCAGAGTTGGAGAATGGAGACTTGAAGTGCTAAATGAAACAATCCAAAGGAAACTTTTGTAATACAGATTCTAGCTAAAGAAATTCAACTATAAGAAAATTGTATTTATATAATGTTTAGTATTTTTGAAGACTAGTGAGATTTCTTTAATAATTATAACTCTTTAAAAAGTGAAAGTTCATTGTAAAGATATTTCCTTTTTGTCTTAGAAGGAAATACTAAGAGAAAAAATTATTTCTTAGGTGGGCAGTTGGTAATTTCAAATCCTGTTTGTTTGGCTGACTAATTTGTAAGCCCAGAGTATATTAAGCTGAATTACAGCTCTTTGGCCTCAAAACTTTCAATAGCCAGTATTTCTCCTTAGCTAAGATAAAACTTTTATTAGAAACTTCCAGTTGGTGATACCATATTCTACATGTATATTTAGATGAAAGGTTTGGCTTCATCTCAGTTTAGAAATTCATTGAAAGCTAAAGGTGTATATGTATACATGCATACACTTTTGTATGTGTATATGCACACATTTGCATACAATTTGTCAGGGTATATACAGAATTTCTATTAAGATTCTAAAAATGGACAAGCAATATGGGATTGAGTATCTGATTTGATTAACATTTTATATATCACCAAATTTTTAAAAAGTAACAGCCAAATGCTAAGTGGTCTAGTTGGCTACTATCACACCTTAAAAGTTGAATTTACACACACACATAATTACCTTGTTTATATGGTGCTCATTTGTTATTCTCACAGATAATGCATGACTATGAAGTAATGAGATGGATGCTACCAACCACTGTTTCACTACTTCTTAGTCAAAACTGGGTTTGTTCTTCGTATTTATTAATAAGAATCATAAAATAATTTGTACTAGAAGCTAAATCAGAATAAAAGAGGAAGAGTGTATTAGCTGACATTCCATACTAATATGCATTGTTTATGCTTTCTTTAACTAAAAGAACATAAAAGAAAATCTCAGAAGTAGTTTGCTGCTAATATATACATATATTGTATGAAAGGGTATATTTTGGTTTTGTTAAAACCCTTGTTGACTTTTCTACAGTGAACATTTTTTTTAACTTGATTTAATAAAAATGTTAATTTTGCAAGTGGAGTTTTGTAAAAACCTTTTTCAGTCAAACAAAATGACTATGATAGTAATAACAATCACCAAAAAGCCATACATCTTGATGAACATACGCCTTTGTTCTGTCATTCAAAAGAGTGATGTTTACTATGTGCTTGGACATTTTCTCGGCAGTTACATGAGTGTCATTGTAAGAATAGCTGTTTAATGAACTCTTTTTAAAATTTTTGAGCATAGATTTTTCCAGTTTAAAGCAATAACTTTATTACTTTCTTTCAGAGTTAATACTTCCAGTATATCAAGTTGTAAACCATTCTGAGATTTGAGAACTTCTTTAAAGGAAAATTGTAGTAGAGATCGTCTTGATGAAATTGTGTTTTGAAGTTTGTGGATTAATTAAATATCAATAATAGTCTTGTGTGTCTTTCCTATAAACTTTTCATAAGGAAAATATTGACTATTTGCTATTACCTGGGAACTCCTCAGTATGAAAATGTTTGTTTAAAATCTCACCTTTTGTCAGTGGATTAGGAATAGGGACAGGCTTTACAGATTTACAGTTTAAATTCATGAGAAAGTCCTTATTTTTAATATGCTTATAGCTGAGTCAGAATAAAGGAGGGAAACTATTGATTGCTGATACCTAAATTTCACAATACCACTGCTAGGAAAGCTATTTCCCTCAGGAAGTTACAGTTTATGTTGTTAAACAGAGTCTTATTTGAGATGTATTGCTTTATTTTTCAATTAAAAGTTGTTTTCTCCTAAAAAAAAAAAAGACTTTTGCATCTGGTGACAGCTCCTCTTCTCCCTAGCTCCTGTTATTTCATCAAGGATTTGGCTTCAAATATTTTTAGTTACAGAAACTTCCATCTTGTCAGTCTCCTATCCCAGCTAGAGTAATTCATTTCTTAACAGTTTATTAATGAGTTCATTTTTCATCCAATCATTCATTTAAATGTTTAATAAGCTCCCAGAATATGATAGGAACCTACAAAAGTGCCTGGTATTATTGGGTACAATAAGGAACAAGACAAACAGAGACCTTCCTTTCATTGAGCTTGTACTAGTGAGGATAGATAATGAGGAGGAAACTCCTCAAGGTTATGAAAATAATTAAAATGGAATCACGTGGTAGAGAGTATCCTGAGAAAGCCTTTGTAAGGAGAGGACATTTAAGGATAAATGTGAATGAGCAAGGCCCTGGGGTGCAGGGAACTTAGCACTCTGTGGTTGGAAAGAAAGCCAAAGTGATGGAACAGTAAAGGTGAGAAGGAAGTTGGCACATCATGAGGGCAGAGCTGCACGTGAAAGGTCAGGTTTAGGGGCTCTATAGACCAGAGTATAAGGTTTGCAACCCTGCCCCTGAAACTCATTACAGACTCAGCCACATCCTGACTTACTATCCTATCAGCTTGTGTCTCCAAACACTACCTCCTGGGGTTGCCACCACTGTGCTCCCCCAATCATGGATCTCCCAGATACCAATGATCACTCTGTACTTATTACAGGTTACCGTAATTGTGAGAGTCTGGGTTCTGCCGGCCAGTCTGAATTTTCTCCCAGTACCAGCAGGTGAGTCTAGTATGCGACATCTACCCCTGCCATCACTGAAGTAGTGGGTGGTTCTAGTTCTAAGTCTATTGAAGATTGCTCAGCCCTTTATACCCAGCTCTGTTTGGAGAAGACATTGCTGAGAAGTTCAGTACTTAGTGGAAATAGAATAATATACTAATGGTGTGGGGAGGATTCAAGAATTTTTTCTTGAGAGTAGACTAAATATTTGAAAGACCTTTACGCTTTTGAAAATCTATAATTTAACATCAATTTACTTCAACTTTTAAAAAATGAGTGAGAGATTTTCATGGCAAGCACATTGGAAAACCGGTTGTTATGGATTTTGTTTGTTTTGTTTTGTTTTAACTGTAGTACTTTGTTTCTCAGCACTATCATTATCGCTGTCAGGAATGGGTTTCAGAAACCTCAAAAAAATTCGTGGAAAAGAAAGGAAGAGAAACTCTTGAAAGAATTTAACACTGTAAACCTAAAAGTTCCTTGTAGTCGTCTTCAAGTGAGCTAGTTCTCAAACGTTATTCTCTGTAGTCTTCATGAGAACTCAGACTAATGGTATGACCTTGCTTGGAATATGACTTCTAGATTCTAGCAAGGTATCGATCCTGGTCCCAAGATCCACCCATAAGAATAAAATCAAATCAAAATTCATCTATATTTTAAGTATCTATCCACCATGTGCAAGACACAACTTTAGATGCCAAAAATAACAAGTAAATTTAGACCTAACACTCTTAATCTTAGAGAATACCTTTCTGTGCATTATTATGTATGGATATATTGTTTATGTATGTATTTGAAAATCTGAACCCATTCTTATCTTAAGATTTTTGAATGCTTATAAAAATTCTTCCAATGGAAGTATAAAGCAGAAGGAGGGAAAGATCAGACCCTTTCCCTGACACAGGAATGTCATTTGTTAAATGGCAATCCCATGACATTTCAAGTAATCTTTTTACACATTATTTTCCCCTTTTCTTAGCATGAATTTTCTAAACCTATCATAAAATTTTAAATATTCACTGATTCACACACTAAAAAAAAATTTTTTTTTACAAAGGATGATGATTTTACCCCTAAGAACCTAGATGTGGCCAGTATTTGTGGTCATCACTGTTGTCATCATCATTGTCATCATCATCTGACACAATAAGTCTATAAAGGTTCTAGTTTTCCTTCCATGGTTCTTTTTTTTTTCTTTTTTTTTTTTTTGAGAGAGAGAGTGCAAGCAAGGGGTGTGGGGCTGCAGAGGGAGAGAGAGAGAATCTTAAGCAGACTCTGTGCTGAGCATGGAGCCCAACATGGGGCTCAGTCCCACAACCCTGAGATCATGACCCAAGACGAAATCAAGAGTCGATGCTCACCCGACTGAGCCACCCAGGTGTCCATCCTTCCATGGCTCTTAAAACCCAAGTCTATCTTCCTTTCCAACCAGGACCCAGCAGAATGGCTCCCACAAAGACGGGTGGTGAGAAGAAGAAGGGTCATTCTGCCATCAACGAGGTAGTGACCAGAGAATACATTCACATCAACATTCACAAGTGCATCTATGAGTGGGTTTCAAGAAGTGTGCCCTTCGGGAGCTCAAAGAGATCCAGAAATTTGCCATGAAGGAGGTGGGAACTCCAGATGTACACATTGACACCAGGCTCAACAAAGCTGTCTGGGTCAAAGGAATAAGGAACATTCATCCGTGTGTGGTTGTCCAGAAAACATGGGAGGATGAAGATTCACCAAACAAGCTCTATTCGTTGGTTACCTGTGTACCTATCACCACTTTCAAAAATCTACAGTTAATGTGGATGAGAACTAATCGCTGATTGTCAAATAAAGGTATAAAACTGCAAACAAACAAACAAACAAACAAAATGTCTATTAGGAATTTTGGTAGATTACATTACGTTTTTCCATTGACTCAAATTATTTCACAGGTGGTTTTAATATATGCTAGAGCTTCATTGTCAGTGGCCACTTACTTATACTTTTCTTCATCACAAGTCCAGTCCCCTTGCTGTCAAATTTGGTTTACTAGTTTGTGAACTATGACCAAAGATTTGGATTTCCAAAGATAATAATAAATAATAAATAAGATTAAAGGACAAGAATAAAGAAAAAAATAATTTAATAGGAGGAAATTTGGATTTCTTCAAATTATAAATGACATTATTGCCATCTCTCAAAAATTCACATTAACTCAATGGAGAACTTAAAATGTTGTGGAAGATCTTCCCTAAAAGAATATGTCACATGATGGGTGCCTGGCTGGCTCAGTTGGTAGAGCATGCAACTCTTGATCTCAGGGTTGTGAGTTCGAGCCCCACAGTGTGTGTAGAGATTACTTAAAAATAAATAAATGAAATAAAACAAAAAAGAATGTATCACATGAGATATGCTGCATATTTAAAACATTCACATCTATGCAATGGAATGCAAAATAGGTGCATATGATTGAGGTAGATCTGTATGTGCTGGTGTGGGTGAAAAGACAAAGTTGACATGTTAATTGGAAAAGGTAAACAAAAATACTGCATGCCATACATTCGTGTAAGAAAAGAAAAGAAAAAGAAAATGTATGTATGTCACTTGCTGATGTGTATGATACTCTACAAGATTAAAAAATACTGTCAAATGTTTACCTCTGAGAAGTAAGGGAGAGGGTTGTGAATGAATACAGGGAGAGACTTGTTGCACACCTTTCTTTAGTATTTGTCTTTTTTTTAAACATGCTTATGTTCCTTCTACAATTAAAAAATACATGAAATGTTTTGATCTAATGAAGAATCTCTGAGGAAGAAGTCTGGGAAGAGGCGATTTCCCAGGCTCTTCTTTGTCCTTCCTTCTCTGCACACAGAGCTTATATGAAGAGTTGCTCCCTGAACCTGAAATGCCAACAATTCACCTCTTCTTGCCAAGGGTAATAAATCCTAGTGAGAAACTGACTGTGTTTGAAGAATATAGAAGATAAAGAAACTGAGTGTTTGAGAACTGGAAGATGGCAAAAAGCAGTAGGAGGAGAAGAGGAAAAGATCAAATGGAAAGGTGGGATTGGGTGGCATTTATCCAAGTCCTGAGCGAAACAAGGTGGAAGGACCCTCTGCCTCCTTCAGAGAAGGCTTCAACTGTGCTCTGTAGGGTCTTCTGTGTACCCATTATTGGCATAGAAACAAGGCAGAGAGGAAAGGCAGGTGGAGAAGAATGGAGGTGGGTGGGTGAGTGGTTAGACTGTGGGGCTTTCGAAGAAGGACAGCAGGAAGTTCAGTTCCCAGCAGTTTAGAAACCACCATCACTTCTTTTAAATGTTGATCCAGACAAGTTTTTCCTGAGTTTCTAGGAGTTATCTCTTTTGGTCTAGCTTCATTAAAAACCATCAATGTATGGGGGAAATCCAAAAAACCAATGAATTTGATGAATTTAGACATTGTTTAATTGTATCACCGGACACCTGGGTGGCTCAGTCAGTTAAGCAGGTTCCTTTGGCTCGGGGTTCTGAGATCGAGTCCCAGATTGGGCTCCTTGTTCAGCGGGGAGCCTGCTTCTCCCTCTGCCTGCCACTCCCCCTGCTTGTGCTCTCTCTCTCTCTCTTTGACAAATAAATAAAATATTTTTTAAAAAATAAAAGAAAAATAAAAATGTTTAGATATTGTTTAATGTAGGCTGGGAACTGCTCCTGACTGAGCAACAGAGTGTTGGGGGAGGGGGGGAAGTGACTCCTAGTAGAAAGAATTCCAATTTATCCCAGGATCCCTCTCCTGAGGGACTATTATCAAGTTGCAAGAACAATAAGAAAAGAAAGGAAATGCCTTTACAGTGTTATTATTTTCTTCCCATAGGAGGAAGGAGTTGGGGCAGATATTAGAAAGTGCTTTGGGAGTTCATTACTGAATTGAAATGGCTTCTCATCTATACACACTGACACATAATCTTCAGGGCAACCAGAAAACCAGGCCAGAGGGACACCACTGTCTTCCAGTTGGAGTCTTGGCCTTCTTAGGAACCCCATACTCTCCTTGCTCCAGCTCTGGGGGCTCAATACTCTGCTCCTTTAGGAAGTAACTCTCCCCTCTTTAGAAATTGCTTTTCAAAGATGAACATATAGATTATCATCTCTGTGTCTACATTCTTCTCCTAGGCAACATTTGCATCTTGGCAAGGTTTGGATAATTCCGTAACACCCTGTCTCCAGGGCACTTTCTGTTCCTTCTTCCTGTTCATTACAGACAGTGCTATGGTCAGAATATGTCCCCCCAAAATTCATATGTTGAAAGTCTAACCCCCCCCAAAATGATGGTATTAGTAAGTGGGGCCATTCTGAGGTGCTTATGTCTTGAGGGTGGAAACCTCATAAGTGGGATTAGTGCTCTTAATAAAAGAGGCTCCAGCGAGATTCCTCTAGCTCCGGCGGGGCGGGATGGGGGAGGTGGTCCCCCAGTGGCCATTAAATACTTCAGTACAGTCTCGTGGTCCACCTTACTGCAAGGAGACAAGGACATGTAAATTTTCCATTTGCCAGAAGGAAAGGAATGATCATTAGTTCTACTACAGGCCACTCTTTTGTTTCATTCTTCTTCCCACTCCAGAAGTCACTAACCTTCTTCCCAAAAGGAACAAACCAGAAGTCCAAACATGGAGCTCACAGTCCAGAGTCTGGGTAGTGTGTGGCACTCTCTACATCAGGTCTTCATGTGGCCCATCTTGAGCTACAGAACCATGAACTAACAGTAATAGATTAATCTGTCCCCCACAGGCAATGTACAGTAGAGGAACAGGGCCAGGACACCACAGGAAACATTTTCTTTAGCTATATAATCTTTCCAAATTAATGCAGGAGTTAGTTTTATCAGCAGCCAAATAAGAATTGGGTCTCTCTATCCTCCATTATCAGTTTCCAGGCTGCTCACCACGAGACTGCTAAACTAAGGCCACATATTTTAGGAAAGGAAGTGAAACTTCCTTAAGAAACCTAATAATAAAACATAGAAAAAGTTATTTCTTCTTTGTTGTTGTCTATAACTAAAGTAAAAAGAAAAACCCCTCCCTTAATTCATTCCCTTATGTGTGGGTATGGGAGATAGTGGAGAAATGGGGCAGACAATGGGGAAGATGAGAAATTATTTTTATCATGGAAGTGTCCTGCATCAAATACCAGTATTTGGTCCAAACTAGTCAAAAACCTCCACCAAACTACAAGGGAAAGGGGCAGTATGGTCCTCTCCTATGCGTTAAAGGCAAAGAGAACTGGACAAGCAAGAGCATGTGAAGTCTACCATGTGCTGTCTGATCAATTTTTCTAAATTCACCCATCCACCCCTTAATCTTTTGTAGCCTCCTATTTGTCTTCTAATTACATATGACAGTTTTATAAACTTTTATTTGTTACTTACTATTTTTCCATCTCCCCAACTAGATTATATGTTTCATGAAGGCAAGGATCATGCTTGATTTAATCCCTTTTTGGTTACACAGGTCTTAGCCTAGTGCCCAGGACATTATAGGTGTTCAGTAAATATCTGTGGGTGTAACGAGTGAATCAATCAATGAATGGATGAATGAATGAATGGATGAATGAATGAATGAATGAATGAATGAATAAATGAACTACTGCAGAGTCAGCATCATGCCTACTTTGTTCAGCTAAGAACTTGAACCCTTCTACAGAGATCCTGCCTACCTGAGCATCTTGAATTGCCGACCTTGTGACAAACAGAAGGTAAATCTATCCAGGGAGGAGGAGGACAACACCATGGGGAGGATAAGGCCATGGGACAGGTTCCAGGTACACCTGAAGGGCCATCTGGACACCCACCCCCACTCACTTGCATCAGAGTGACCAAGCCACAGTGGGGGGGTGGCGGAGATGCAGGTGCCGGCAGAGTAGGGACTCTCCCACAACTTCCTCCTTCCTGCCCAGCTCAGCTTGTTTACTCAGCAGAGCAGTCTGGTATCTAGCACTCACCTTCCCCACTACCAGCCGCATTTCTCTACCATCTTCCCCTACCATACGTAGCTGAATTTCTCAAGGGAGGGACTTTTCCTTTTGCTTTAGCTGTAGACCTCAACCAAAGGTAAATAACTATTTTTCTATATTTTATTATTAGATTCCCTAAAAAGGATTCATCTCCTTTCTTGGAAGCAATGAGCCAAGCAGGAATAGGTTTTGTTGACACGTAGTCTCCAGCTTGGCTATTATGACTCCACTTTGGCACTCCACCTGACCCCCGCCAGGCAGGCACCTGACGTAACTTATCCAGTTAACTTCAGTTCGGCTATTAATGACACTCTTCTAGCTCTCCTCCTAACTTGGCGACTGTTCAGCTAAGTGTCCTTGCCAGGCTCCTCCTCACAACCATTGATTTTGGTACTCACTAAAATTCAATCCTGTCCACATACACTACCTGAATAATCTCCTCTTGGAGCCACCACTAGCTAGATGTGTGACCTTGGGCAAGCTTTGACCTCTCTGTGCCTTGGTTCTTTCATCTGTAAAATGAAAATAATAGTATTCTCTGACTCCTTGGGTTGTTGTGAAGATTAGATGAGTTGATAGATGTAACATTCTTTTTTTTATTTTATTAAGTTTTTTTTTAATTCCAGTAGGGTTAGCAAACAGTGTTCTATTAGTTTCAGGCATACAATATAGTGATTCAATAATTCTATACATTGCTTGGTGCTCATCGGTGCACTCTTAATCCACATCAGATATTTCCCCCATCCCACCACTCACCTCCCCTCTGCTAAGCCTCAGTTTGTTCTCTATAGTGAAGAGTTTGTTTCTTGGTTTGTCTCTCTCTCTTTTTTTCCTTTGTTCATTTGTTTTGTTTCTTAAATTTCACGTATGAGTGAGATCATATGGTGTTTGTCTTTCTCTGACTGATTTTGCTTAGCATTATACTGTCTAACTCCAGCCATGTCGTTGCAAATGACAAGATTTCATTCTTTTTTATGGCTGAATCATATTCCATCGTGTATATATACAACCTCTTCTTCATCCACTCATCCATCAGTGGATACTTGGGCTGCTTCCATAGTTTGGCTATAGTGAATAATGCTTCAACAAACATAGGGGTGCATGTATCCTTTCAAATTAGCGTTTGCATATTTTTTGGGTAAATGCTTAGTAGTGTGGTTCCTGGGTCATAAGGTAGCTCTATTTTTTAACTCTTTGAGGAACCTCCGTACTGTTTTCCACAGTGGCTGCACCAGTTTGCATTCCCACCAGCAGTGCACCAGGGTTCCTTTTTCTCCATATCCGCCCCAACGCTTGTGTTTCTTGAGATACATGTAACATTCTTAGAATAGTGCCTGTCAGAAAGTGCTGTCAATGACTGTTATTCTCTTTTTGCGTGTCTAACAACCAACTGTATGTTACCATTTCCACATCTTCACCTCCAGCCCCTCCCCTCCTAAGTTCTCAATAGGCCTTTCTGATTGCCTAGCAGACATTTCTGCTTATATGTCCAGCAGTCACCTCAAACCCACAACAGAACTCATTTTCCCCCCTAAAACTTACTTCTCCTCCAGAATTTTTCTGTCATGTAAGGATATCAGTCTTTTAAGCTAGAAAACTCAGGGTCACCTGCGGGTGCCACTCCATGTCCTGCGCAGCTCCATGCTGCCTCAGGGCCATCCCTCAGATCGGAACTCTTCTCCACCCTCACTGAAAGTGGACCAGACCATTATCACCTCACTCCCCTCTGGTGGATGCCACACAGTCCTATCAGAGTTAACTTCCCGGAAGAAATTTAAGTAGGCTGGAGAAACTGTTCTGCCCGTGTGAGTAGGATACAAAGTACAAAAGCTCATAGCAATAGTATGTGTGTCGGGCAAGAACTGGTTTTAAAAAGTCAAAGAACAAATATCTGACAGCATTATACAAGAGAAATTGCAAAATATTCAGACAGGAGAATGCTGTTCAGCAAGTTTAAATAAATAAATGGCAGCGACAGCAACAACCAACAAGGACGAATGTTACAAACATTATGTGGAGCTGTAAAAATCAAACACAAAGAAAATTTTACGTGTAATTCCATTTATAAAAACTTCACAAGCAGTTAAAACAAAATGTTATTTTCTGAGGAGGTATATACAAGTGATGAAACAGTAAAGAAAAGCAAAGTAGTGATGAAGAGTCACGAAAACAGTGGTTATTGTCTTTGGGGCTTGGATGGGATTACAATTGGGGTAGAAAGAAGGGGTGGGTGTTCACAATGTTATATTTCTATACCAGGGTGCGGGGTATACAAGTGTTTGCTTTATAACTATGCTTTATACAGCATGTTTGTTTTAGTAGTTTTCTGACCGTGGGTTATATTTCTTAACTTGTAAGGCAGAAAAAGAAAGAAATCTAATTACACTATTTTCCAGTTGAAAACCCCCAATACGCCCATTGTCAAGAGGACAAGTTCCATATTCCCTTTGTGGACATAGAAGCTTTTCCCAGTCCTGCTCCAGCCACCTCTGTGCACTGCATCCCATGCACCCCGGTTTCCAACAGCACTGACCTCCTACATTACCCATACTTATGTATCAGAGTGTTCTTCAGTGGTGTGCCTTTTCACTTGCTTCTACTGCTGCTTTGAATGACGTTTCTCTGTTCTTCACCCGGCAAACTACTCTCCTCCTTTAATTCTTCGTCCAATGTCATCTCTTCATTGAAGCTATCCTCACAACCCCCAAGCAGAGTTAGTGGTTCTGTTTCCTTGTTCCCACACTATTAAAAAAAGATAATAACTCTGCAGTAGTTCTTAAGTTGCCTGTTGCAACATTCCTTTCAGGAATTCTGTCTCTCCTACTAATCGGGGAGCTTCCAGAGGGCCAGGACCTCTTCCTATTCATCACTGTGTCACTCAATAAAGTCAGTCATTCCCCGTCCACAGCTCTTCTCACTCCCGAAGTAGCCCTCACCATATTGCATATTAGCTTTCTGTCCTTACACAGATGTCTCAATGGATGCCATTCAATTCTTGTGAGAATTAAAGTAAGATCGTGTAAAGAACCCTGCGTGGTTTCACAGTTAGATTTTATAGATTTTTTTTTAGCAGTAGTGACTCAGAAATGTGCTAGAGGGCGCTAATTCACTGCCGTAATAGGCTATTGTGCTCTATGGGTGTTAACCCTTGACTTGATCATCTAACGGAGAACCAAAGAAAGTTTAGTAAACAAACTATCAGCCATCTTTATTCAGTGAAATAAACGAATATAGTTCAAGAATTTTAGTCTGCAACTTACTTGAAATTATTTGGAGGAAAAACAATCCAACAGCTGGATTGATGGCATCATAAACTTGTTTCTGCCCCTGTTTGTTTATTCCCCAACCCAGGGTTGGTCCAGCTTGCAGTGGAAATGTCAAAGCTGGCAACGCTGATTTTGGTGATGGCTTCATCTGCCCCACAGTGAAGAAATGAGGTGTTTCCTCAACTGGGAAACGAGAGAATTGGGCTAGATCAACTTCAGGGTCCCTTTCACCTCTATCATTCTGTAATACACAATTCTAGTTCTAGAAGGAAACAGGCGTGATCTCCAAAAATATAAACATTCAACCCAAAAGTGACAAAATTTAATCAAAAGTGAAAAACAAATCATTGTTTAAATCCTCCAAACTGGAAGACAAAACAAAACAAAACAACAGTTCCATTGTTCATTCCACAGAATGCTGGGGCTTAAAAAGCAGTGTGAGTGACAAGTGATTGGCTGTCTGAAAGATGCATTGATCGTGAAATATTTTCTAGCCTCTTTTATATCTCCACACCCAGGAATAATTATTTCAGATGAACCGTTGTCTTCTTTTGGAGAGAGTGATAAAGTAGGCTTATTTTATATAAAGTAATAGCCAGCCAATTGAAAGCATTGTAGGTTTCACAATGACTTCATTCATGTCAACCACCTGAAAAACCACAAACATTTATGAATAAGAGCAAATTCCAGATAATAACACTAAGTTAGGAGATGAATATTAAGAAATTAGTAAATAATTTGCTTTTATGTTTATGAAGCATTTCTACTTCATAAGAGTCAAAGTGACTCACAGTTTGGCTGTAAGATGAGACCAGAAACAAAACGCAAAAGTCTGATTTTGCACTGATGGTATTTCTTATGCTCTCTGTAAGCCATGCTGTGGGATCTTAACTATGACAAGTAGTTGTAATTTCTAATATTTGGGGATGTCTTTTAGAGGAGGAGGCAGGCTGGGACCCAAGCAGGTAACAGAGTAAAAATACTCCGCTTCAGTGGGCGACATGGTACATGTTCAGAAGGGCATTCGTTACAGTGGGAAAAGCGTGGGGAAAAGGGGGCTGTGGCAGAAGACAGGGAAGAGCCCAAGATTGAGCCGGACGCCAAGAAGAGTAAGGCTGGAGCAAAGAAAAATGAAAAAGAGGCAGCAGGAGAGGCACCAGTTCTGTCTGAGGACCCCCTCACCCCCAGATCAGAAAACTTCACTCAGTGGTAAATCGGCCACACTCCAGAGCTGCTCCTGGAATGTGGATGAGCTTCAAGCCTGTATTAAGAAGAAAGGTATAGGAAGAAGCCCCCCAGATATCCTGTGCCTCAGAGAGACCAACTGTTCAGAGAACTATCAGCTGAACTTCAAGAGCTGCCTGAACTATCCCATCAGTACTGGTGAGCACCTTCAGCCAAGGAAGGGTACAAGGGTGTGGGCCTGCTCCCCCACCAGTGCCCACTCAAAGCCTCCTATGGCATTGGTGACAAGGAACATGATCAGGAAGGCCGAGTGACTATGGCTGAATTTGACACATTTGTTTTGGGAACAGCCTATGTACCCAAAGCAGGTGGAGGTCTGATGCACCTGGAGTCCTGGAAGCGCTGGGATGAAGCCTTTTGCTAGTTCCTGAAGGGCTTGGTTTCTCGCAAGCCCCTTGTGCTATGTGGGGGCCTCAATGTGGCTCATGAAGAAATCCACCTTCTCTACCCCACGGGAAACAAAAAGAACGCTGGCTTCACTCAACAAAAGCGTCAAGGCTTTGGGGAATTGCTAAGGCTATGCCACTGGCTGACAGTTTTCGGGCCCTCTACCCCAACATGGCCTACGCCTATACCTTTTGGGCCTATGTGATGAATGCTCAATCCAAAAATGTTGGTTGGCGCCGTGATTACTCTCTCTTACCTTTGCACTGTGTGACAGCAAGATCCATTCCAAGGCCCTGGGCAGTGACTACTGTCCCATCACCCTAAACTTAGCACTGTGACTGACACCTTCCCTAAATTAATTTAAGCCTGGGAAAAAAGCCCCACAAGCTACCTTTAAAAGGTAACCCCCCCCAAATTCTTTAAAAACTGCTCTCTGGAGAAATCTGCACTGTATTTCCCTTCTAAAAGTGTGAATCCTTCAATCAGGTTCCTAGTGACACTTAGGTTTCCTTTAAACCCAAGATTTTCTCTTTTTTTGTGTGTGTGCATCTCTTTATATATCTGTCTATACACACACACACATATATATACACACACACCTATACACACATACACACACACATACATACACACACATACACACATATATACACATATACACACATACACACACACTTACACACATATACACACACACATACACACATATAGACACACATATATACATACATACACACATACACCACATATATCCACACATACACACACATATACACACACACACACATATACACACACATATATATTAAACCTCCTTTGAACTGTCCACAGGAAAATAAAGAGCCATTGCTTCAAAAAAATAAATAAAATATGGGGATGTCTTTTAGTCTTATTTTTTAAAGTCTACTTTGACAAAAAAAATTTTTGCTTGCTCTTTTCAGTGTCACAAGACTAAAGGAAAAATTGTTGCGAGACTTTAAGAGTTTCGACATGATTATGTTCATCACTCAATAGTTTAAATTATTATAATGTGGCATTTTGAACATTTCAAATAATCAAAAGCAAATATTAAAACGTTGTTGTATTTTGAGCTTCATGAAGTAGCCCATAATAATTGCTGGGCATCTCTAGACCCATTTCTTAACCTCTCTGAGCCTAGCTTCCTAATTTATAAGATGGGGCTGTAGCTTGTATCTTCCTTACATCCTTACTGAATCAGTGTGCAGATGTGTGCAAAATTGTTGCTCTCCGGACCTCAGTAAGAGGGCTGTTATTATCACTGCTAGCCAGTATGCTTTAACATCATCATGGCATAAACATGGACAGGGCAGTATTTTAATGGATTATTGTACATTTTTTAAAATAAGCCTCGGATGTGGGCTCTTTATATCCTATTCTAAAAACACAACTCCGTTTGCAGAATTATTAAATACTTTTCATTCCCTATTTCTTCCCCTGACATCCAAATTTTTTTTAATCAAAAATGACCTCGCCTAAGCAGTGAATTCACAAAGGTCCTCTCATCATCTATAAGACTTTTTTTTTTTTTTTTTTAGATTTTATTTACTTGACAGAGAGAGAGACAGGAGAGAGGGAACACAGGTAGAGGGAGTGGGAGAGGGAGACGCAGGCTTCCCGCTGAGCATGGAGCCCAATGCGGGGCTCCATCTCAGGACCCCGGGACCATGACCAGAGCCGAAGGGAGCCGCTTAACCGACTGAGCCACCCAGGTGCCCCCATCTGTAAGACTTTTAAAACATCCACGGAGCAACACAGAAACGCTATTTGGAAGTAGAGAAAACATGTAGTAACTTATCCGGAAGGTGGATGCACTCCTCGGTGTCCCGGTGAGACTCGGCGCGTGCGGAGCTGGGGCTGCAAAGGCAGCGACTGACTCGCCTCCCCCGCCACGCTGCCTGCCCCCCGTCCCCTGCACCCGCACCGCGTTGTCCCCTGCTCGCCTCGCTTGCTGGAATTGCACAATGTCGTGAACTCCGAAGGCATTCTCATGGCCAATTACCGGAGCTTAGCAACGGTCTGTTGATGCCTGGTGGTTTACAACATCCCACACAAATGGTGTGTTATTTTAAGTTGTGCTGTGGCATCTGGGCTTTCTAGGCCACTCGGGGCCACCACATGTATAACAGCCATAGAGCAGCTTCCTGTGGACGGTGTTAACATCTGTCTCGCGCGCGCCTTGTCCTGGAGGTTGAATTTTCGAACCACCACCTAGAGATGGCAATGTTTTGTTTTGTTTTGTTTTAAAGATTTTTATTTATTTGACAGAGAGAGACACAGCGAGAGAGGGAACACAAGCAAGGGGAGTGGGAGAGGGAGAAGCAGGGTTCCTGCTGAGCAGAGAGCTGGATGCGGGGCTCGATCCCAGGACCCTGGGCTCCATCCCAGGACCCTGGGCTCCATCCCAGGATCCTGGGATCATGACCTGAGCCCAAGGCAGACGCCTAACGACTGAGCCACCCAGGCGCCCCTGGAGATGGCAATGTTGAAACAGCTCTAGGATCTAGTTGGAGCATCTCTCAGGGCCAAAGTTCACAGCTCTGTGGGAGGTTCCTAACGTAAGCTCACTGAACCGGCTGGAGCTCTCTGTTTTAAGGTCTTCTGAGACCACGGTAGTCTGGGCTCCATTCATGTACTGTCAGCTCATCAAGTGTTGTTGTTGTCGTCTTTTTAAAAAGATTTTGTTTATTTATTTGTCCGCTAGAGAGAGTGAGAGCGCACAAGCAGGGGGAGTGGCAGGCAGAGGGAGAAACGGGCTCCCTATTGAGCAAGAAGCTGGATGCGAGGCTTGATCCCAGGATCCTGGGATCATGACCCGAGCCCAAGGCAGGCTTAACCAACTGAGCCACCCAGGCGCCCCTCGTCAAGTGTTTTTTGAATACCATGTATGTGCCAGGCACTGTGCAAGACTCATGTACAGAAAATGAGCAGGAAACCCAATCCCTACCCTCAAGGAGTGTAGTCTAGTGGGGAAATCAGAGTACTGATTTTTATGTTCTCTTTATGTCTTCTAACTGTGAGCTATCCAAGGGCAGTATTTAATAACAGTATTGTTTTGAGTTGTTATTGCAATTTATATTTCAACTTTGATGAAAAGTTCTGTGAGTTCATCTTTCAAAAGATGTTTTTCTTTCCTCAGTCCTTTTCGTATCAGGAACTGAGAATTCCAAGAATTCTCCTCAGAACTCTAATAAATGGCATGGATCCATCCTTCTGTCATTAAAAACAGATTCCTTAAGAGTGTGGGGCGAAGGAACTAAGAAATCAAGATTATCTGCATAGGAAAGCAATAAAATTCTTTTATTTTACTGGCTGTCTCTTATCCTGGACAAAATTAAAAAGTGGTAAACAACAGGGGCTGAAAAGTGAAAAGTAGAGAAGACTGACAAGATGTTCCTTTCACAGAGAAAAGTAGTTCCTGTTATTATACTTTCTTTGAAAGAAAAGGAAGGTGCCTAAACCACTGGGAACTTCTTTTGTTCAGAAAATAATTCCTAAATACATACTAAAATCACTTCTCATTGTTTAATTTGGAAAATGCAAGCTAACTGAAATGTTTTTAGAAGCTCTTACCTTAAGAAAATCCCCCTTAAATCAAAGCCTCAAAGCCCCATCCCAAATCATTAACATTTCCTTTGGGACCCCCCCCACTAAAATCATATGATCCTTCCACAACAAAGATTGCCCTATAACTAACTTCTGGAGGCAGCAGAAGGAGCAAGGAGCACCTTTACTTTTCCCATTTAGAAGGTACTTCAACTGCCTGAGTTAATCAAGATACCCATACCATTGGCACTAATTTTTTTTAATTAAATTAAAAAACTAAGGGGAAAAAGGGGGTGTCCCCTCTACCACACTGTCTACCTTTTAGTCTTGTTTTCCACCACCCTCCATTATATACCCTCTACTCCAGCCACAACAATCTATGTGGAGTCCCTGAAACAGGCAGGCTGAAAATAAAAATGGCAGGAAGACTTGGACAATTTCCAAAGTTTATTAAGGGACAGTCAGGGGGATTGGGGCTGAGGCGTGGCAAGCACCTGTGCTCTTCTACAGTAAATGAGATTCGGAGTCACATACATCCTGAGGGCCCCTGGATTCATCATCTTTTGACCTATATACTTCCACAAAATATACATCCCTTTGGTCATATGTTTGGCCTGTAAGCCGGGCCTTAAACATTCTCTCTCTAGATTTAGTTTTGGATCTGATTATCTCCTACCTATGGAAGGAGACAGACTATGGAAATAGCTTCCTATCTCTTCTCCATTGGGTCCATCCTCTATGTTGAAGCTGAAGTTGTTTTTTTAAAATGCAAATCTGGGGGCTCCTGGGTAGCTCAGTTGGTTAAGCGTCTGCCTTTGGCTCAGGTCACGCTCTCAGGGCCCTGGGATCGAGTCCCGCATCGGGCTCCCTGCTCAGTAGGGAGCCTGCTTCTCCCTCTCCTTCTGCTGCTCCCCCAGCTTGTGCTCTCTCACTCTCTCTCTGTCAAATAAGTAAATTTTAAGGAATAAAATAAGTAAAATGCGAATCTGATTATTTAAAAAGAAAATCCTTTAGTGGCTCTGCACTGCCTGCAGTGATTTCCAACTAGAGGGAAACCTCCCTCTAGAGTGAATGTATGGGAAATGGGGGGCATATCAACACCACCTCAAGGATTTTTCAAAACCTCACACACACACACACACAGGTGTGCAACATCATCACCTCCCCTCTTTCAAGTCCTTTTAGCCATCCCATCGACATACCCCACCTGGTGAAAATCACTGCCATGTTGGCTCAGCGAAGTGCTTTGCTTGTCTCCCTGTTATGCTGAAGCATGAAAAAGGCTGAGGAGCCCTCACTGCAGAATAAAGTCCAAATTTCTTAACATGTCATACAAAGTCCTCTTTAATATTCTCCTGGCTTTCCATTCCAGTCTCATCTTCAACTACTCCCCACTTCATGCCCTCTGAGCCAACCACACCAATCTGGGTGCATTCTTGAACGAGACTTGGTTTTTCATACTTCTGTTTCTTCCTGCCGTTCCATTTACCCAGAATACATGTCTCCCCTTACACAGCTAGGGATTTTCCATTTAACCTTTAAGAAGGCACCAACAACTATATCTTCAGCCAGAGCCCATTCCTGGATTCTAGGACCAGTCAGGTGTTTAGAAAATATACAAGCTCCTGGACTCACCTCCCCCTACTTATTCCTCCTAATGCTGGCCACATCTCAGTTATCTGTAACTCCATTCTTGCGGCTGACTTCTCACCTCGAAATCCAAGTCTTTGCTACAACCTAGGAGGGCAGGTACCATCAGACCCCGCTTCCCACCATCCTCCCCTCTCCCGCTCTGCTCCAGCCACACTGGCCCCCGGATTCCTGAAACACACCAAACACATACTGAAAAAAGGTGGACGACTGGTACCTAAAGAGGAGGCTGAAATCCAAGCCAGCAAGAGAATAGGGTTGGCATCAACAGAAACAAGCCGGTTTGCTCTACGGAACTGCAACAAGGCTCAGGAATTGGCGGCGGGGCGGCACACAGCTGGAAGTGGGAAGTGGGCTAACGGCAGGCAGAGCGTTCTTGGACCCCAGCAGGAGATGAGGCTTTGACTCCCTGGAGAGACTGAGAAGAGGGACTCTGGACTAAAGACAGCACCGCTGAGAGTGGATGCTGTACTTAATCAGAAGATGAGGGAGACCTCTAGCTCCCTTCCTCTGTGACTCTGAGAACACGTGCAGTTAGGCCTTTTAAGTACCTCCCTCTGCAGCCTCCCTCTACTGACGTCACCAGGGAAGAGAATGAAGACTTTCTCCGTTACAATTGCTCTGTCCAGGAGAAAACGCAGTAACATTTGGGAAGTCATGGAGCCATGGCTTCACAATTCTGAGGAAAAGGTATCTCCAACCTACATTTGTTGGTTAAGTGATGGATCAAGTGAAAGAAGAAACAGTTTTCCCAGACATGCAAAGGGGTAAGATATTTACTGCTCATTCGTTCTTTCTCAGAAATCTCAGGGAGGGGGCGCCTGGGTGGCTCAGTCAGTTGGGCGTCTGCCTTCGGCTCAGGTCATGATCTCAGGGTCCTGGGATTGAGTCCTGCATCCAGCTCTCTGCTCAGCGGGGAGCCAGCTTCTCCCTCTCCCTCTGCCTGCCACTCCCCTGCTTGTTCTCTCTCTCTCTCTCTGTGAAGAAAGGAAGGAAGGAAGGAAAAAAGAAAGAAAGAAAGGAAGGAAGGAAGGAAGGAAGGAAGGAAGAAAGAGAAAGAAAGATGAAAGAAATTTTAGGGAGGATATGCTCCACCAAAATGAGATATCAATGAAGAAAAAGGAAGCATGGGGTTCAGGAAACAAGATTTAGCCAGCAAAAGGCATAGAAAATCCTCAGAATGTTGGAGAAAGGAAATCTGAGGGCTGGCCCCAAGAACAAAAAGAACCGCCTGATTACATAGTGGTGATTGAACAGAGTTAGCAGATTCCCACGCATAGGGGCGCCTGGGTGGCTCAGTCGTTAAGCGTCTGCCTTTGGCTCAGGTCATGATCCCAGGGTCCTGAGATCGAGTCCCACATCGGGCTCCCTGCTCAGCAGGAAGCCTGCTTCTCCCTCTCCCATTCCCCCTGCTTGTGTTCCCTCTCTCGCTGTCTCTCTCTGTCAATTAAATGAATAAAATCTTTAAAAAAAAAAAGATTCCCACGCATATTGGAAAAGTTTGGGGATACAATGAAATTGCTTGACAACCAAGCAAATGAACAAAAGAAATAGTCATTAGCTTTGGGGAAACCAAAGTTCTACACGAAAGGGGGTAAGACAGTACTCTACACGGCTAACCCACGAGTCCTGTTTACCACAGTTATGGCATGTAAATACCAAATACTGACGTAACCAAAACTATGGTAGCTGTGTGTGGGAAGGTTAGGGGTAAATGAAACAGGTGTGAAGGGAGGGGAAATGGACAAGAGGGCTAAATGCTCTTCTTCCCTGGTAGGAAGTTTTAGACCTTACCATAAACAAGGACATCATGGACATAAGAGCTAAGGCAATCAAAAATTGGTTACTTCTGGAAAGCACGAATCTAGAGTGAGAAAGGAGTGGGCAGGAAATGTTTAAAAATACAAGCCTTTTTTTTAAAAAAGATTTTATTTATTTATTTGACAGAGAGAGACAGCGAGAGAGGGAACATAGCAGGGGGAGTGAGAGAGGGAGAAGCAGGCCTCCCGCTGAGCAGGAGGTCAGACAAGGGGCTCGATCCCAGGACCCTGGAATCATGACTTGAGCCGAAGGCAGACGCCTAACTGAGCCACCCAGGTGCCCCCAAAATATAAGCCTTTTAGTACTATTTTACTTTTTCGATCATGTATGTTTATAATTTAGGGAAAAAATCCAAAACCAAAAAGGACTCCCTAAACAAAGAGAGGGAAACTATACAGCCAAGAGCAAGAAAGTCCTCATGCAACTTGGACCTTAATAGAATGACGAAAAATTAAATATTTAGACTATGTAGTGGATTGCATGATTTCTCAGTCATTTCCTGAGGAATGTCAGTAGCTGATTGGCGTTATAGCATAAAGCAGATATCCAGCCGAAACACTGCTGGGGAAGTATGTTATCTTTGCCAGTGAGCTAAATAAGCTGCAGAAACTGACCTCTTCTCAACATGGACCTAAAGACCGGAGAATCTCGCCGAGGGGCCTTGCCAACAGAAATGAAATGAGGGGCGCCTGGGTGGCTCAGTCGTTAAGCGTCTGCCTTCGGCTCAGGTCATGATCCCAGGGTCCTGGGATCGAGCCCCACATCGGGCTCCCTGCTGAGCAGGGAGCCTGCTTCTCCCTCTCCCTCTGCCCCTCCCCCTGCTTATTCTTTCTCTCTCTCTCAAATAAATAAAATCTTAAAAAAAAAAATCTATGGCATAGATGACCATATGTCCCAGTGTTTCCAGAACAGTCTTGGTTTATTTCTGTTGTTTGCTCCACCTTCAACTCTTAAAAGTGCCTAGTTTAGATGATAAATTATATGGCCCTTCTACCCATGATCATATCCATTTTAATCTTGTTTTATATTTCTAAGGAAAAACACAAATTTACTTTTTAACTTACAAATACAACATTTCACAACTTGCTTTCTCTGAAAAATTTGCGGCAAAATCTTGAACTCCTTTGTGGGTGGTTTATGAACCATCAACAATTTTTTTAAAACAATAAATCATAACGTAAATTTTTCTTTTAAAAATCATTCAGTGGGCATAACATTCTAATAAAACTATTAAACTTAGAATATTTGCTACTTCTTTAAAATCATGACTAAAATATTTGTGGAAGAATTAATATCCTAGGCGATACAACAAATTTTAATTATTAAAACAGTCCCAGAATAAGGTCTTCCACCTGACTTTATCCACAGTTCTAACAATGATCTCAAAAGAGTGTTCACAGCAGATGATATGTCTCATCCATCATCATGGCTGGTTATAAGCTGATCAGTTACCAGCCAGGGAATACGCCCCTTCCACTGCACAGACAAGCTCTGTATGCTAATAACTCCCAAATTTTCTTTAAGGCTAGGACTAAGAGTCCTGCCAATCCCCTGAACAACAGCTTACGTTATTATTCAGTGAACTTGAAACACTCCTTTCTTAGGCAGCAGTGCTGAAACAGATTCCATAATTGATTACGCAGTTTACAAGGGAGACTTAACATTGCTCGGTTTTCTGGGAGATACAAAGAGTTCCTTAGTTTTATTCAAATATGCACTAGCCCTGATATAAAACATGTCTCGTCATAAAGAGCTGTGATTCCTTTCAGCATTTTTTTTTTTTTTACTTAACCACTTAAGTCACTGCCTGTGGAAATTTCTTTTTAAGTGAAATATGAGGTCCAATTAGAAGGAAAGAAACCTATTTAATCAATTTTGTTTCAAAGATGCATGATTACCATATTTTTAAAAATTACTTAAAGAACGAACTAATGTCTTCAACTGGAGCACGCTATGATGACTAATTTACCATCTGCCCTGACCTAATGAAAACAAAAGGAAAGTTGGATTTGGCACTCGCCTGCACTTTTTATCCGTATTAGATAGTAGGCCTTGAGTTTTTGGATCTGAGATCAGGTTCGCTTGGTAGCCTCAGAGCAATTTTCCCTTTTTTTCAAAATTTGCTTTTGATCATTTCAGACAATTCATCCCTCGGAATGAGAAAGAGAAGAGAGGAATGTTGAATGAGGTTAAGTAAATGGAGAATCTGTCACATAAAGCAAGTTTAAATCCCAGTAACAGCATCCATGCAGGACAAACGGAAGCATTATTCTTTTGAAAACATTATTCTTTTAAACAGTGTGTAATGACATCCTCCCTAGAGACGTCCTCCACGAAAGAAGAAAAACTACTTCCTCAGAAGTCATCTTCTAGGTGCCAAGTGTAATGAGTGAAGTCAAAACTTGTGTTTTCTTTATGTAAGAAGGTTCAGAATTAGAACTGCAAAAAGGTGTTTCTCCATATCCCTGTTTTCTGTTCCACACTGGTATTTCCATGAGCAGAAAGGACAAGGAAAAAGAAAAGATTGCCATTATGACTTCAGACCTACAGATCAGTGAATGTGTCCTTACTGTAAACTCTGAGCCAAGTATATTTTCTGTTTTCAAGGAAGAAATCTGCAAGACTCATCTATGTAGAATGTAAGGTAATTACTCTTAAGTTCCCTGTAAGTAGAGCACTTTCTTAGGCTGAAATCTAACCTGTGCGACATGTTCCCAGCACTCTCTGCTCCTGTTGTCACTAGAGAACTTGACAGTAACTATGGCGATTTTATGTTTTTAATTACTTAAATATTAGAAGTTGGGTTTTGTTTTTAATGTTTTAAAATATGTCTAGGTCACAAAAAGATAAATAAGGAGAGACAATTACTTCTTTCGATTCAAATACTACTTTATAAATTTAATTAATGCATGTCCAAATAAAGACTTCTCTTCAAAGATTTCAAAGTTGTTGCATACGTGTTTAATGTAATGGAACAAAGAAGGAAGACACTATAGATAAATCATAATTATAATGTTTATTTAGCAAAATAAACTTGAAGTTTTCTATTAAAAAACATAAGAATCACACCCAAATTTTAGTTTCCCCATCTTCTTTGGTATTGAAATCAACATTTGGGATATAAAGTATTTTATTTTGAAGTTGAGCCACTGGGTCTACAACAGTTTTCCATATAAGGAAAAGAGAAAATTAAGTTACTTGTAATTGTCTTATTGATTGAACAACCAATGGAGGCATTATGTGTGTGCAGAGACCAACATCGTCAAGGAAATACTCATTCACTGATACGTGTTTTTCTACTGAAAACATATTTTAAATTTTTAATGATCGTCTGCCATCATTTTCTTGTGCTGTCTGAACAGGAATCCAATATGGAGATCCTGCTTTCATTTAACTAATGAACTACTCTCCAAGGAAGTTAACACCACCATACCAGGACTTAATAATACTTATTTTTCAACATGACTACATGAAAAAAAATTTTCTGATTTTTCTCAGAATCGCGTACTTCAGTCTTTTCCATAAAATAGTATCTGGGAATTGCTAATAGCATTAAATTAATATTAATAAACCCAAATCTATCTAAATCTTTTTCTTAAAACCAGACTTGCTGTTTCTTCTAAGGGTAATATTATATGGACTGCTAAATTAGCCAAGCCAAATACTTCCAGAAACACCACGGGACAACCAAGCCACTCTTATTCCTCTGATAAATCTTTGCCTTTCCGATTCTGATTTCTCCATATCCCTGCCTTCTTGTGTGAAAATATGTTCCCCTTAATTTGTTAAAAGGAATCTCAGATAAAAAGACCAATAACAAACTGGGGCAAGTTTTGTTTTTGGTTTTTGTGGGGTTTTTTTGCATAGACTCTTGTGACCACAAAACGATCAAACAATGGATAGCTTTAATGCTAACACTGTGATTGGGAACAAGAAGAGTACAACCACAATAAAATACAGCTATCTATTAGAAGGACTGCATAAAGACATCTTTGGCCATGCAGGCTCTGGGCCCTCTGGAAATAAGTCAGTTGCATTGCCAACATGACAAAGAAAATAGCAATGTTCAGGATCAGGAACAGTCTGGTATAGGAGGACGACAGTGACGGGGCCCGGCTGCGAGTTGTTGTCATCATCCGGGCCTGTCCAAACCGGCCCTTCAGGGAGCCACCGTTTTTGTGTTTCTCATACGTCACATCTGCAAAATCTAAAAGGTCTTTCATTTCTTCATCTTCATCGATGGGCAGTTCTTTCTGTGCCAAAATCTGAGCCTTCTGTCGAATCTTTTTTTCATTGACTTCGATCTGTGCAAAAATATCGGGGACGGCGTCCACAAATTTATAGCGTTTGCCTACCCTCCGGTTTCTCTTTGACTTGCTTTGCTGTTGCTGCTGCTGTGATATGGCAAAAATCCTATCGATGGCCTCCTCCGTCTGCCTCTTGTCTGAAAACCTCAGCAGGCGCTCGGCGGTCTTCCTAAAGCTAGCTGTGTTCCGGACCCGGGACAGGATCTGCTTCTCCAGCTGCTGGAACACTGGCTTGAAACGCTGCAGGTTCTGGTCCACCACAGCGGCGTAGTCCTTCACCTCCGGCACCGAGGTGCTCTTGATGGCCGAGCTCCGGTCGAACAGGATCCTCCGCCGATCGGCAATGACCTGTGCGAAGGCTGGCTGCGCCGTGTTCTCTCCGCTCCAAAGGTAAGCGGCGTAGGCATGCTGGCTGGTGGCGATGAACACGCCCAGCTGCTGCGAGTCTCCGTGGATGCTGAAGCTCTGGACGTCGACAGACGGCCCTATGAAGAGGTAAGCTGTCCTGGTGATGGGGCTCCGCAGGTGCACAGTGACGTTCACGTAGTTCGTCCCGTTGTAGGGGTAGCCCCGAGGGTACGTCGCGGAAGCAAAGGTTGCTTTCTCACTGTAGCCGGTATCGTCCATCCAGTACATTTTGTAGAGACCGTCCCGCTGCCGGATGAAAGCCCCGTGGACCCCATCTACCACTGTTTCCTCGAAGGGAACGTCCACGTTGTGGAAGAAGCTTGCTGCCCTCTCCAGCGGGCTCTCCTCTCCCAGGTGGATCTGGTCCACGAGGAGCAGCAGCTGGGGGTGCAGGAGGATCAGATTCCTCTGAACGTTCTTGAGATCCAGCCGGGGGTTATAAGCTCCCACCCCTTCTCCTCGGATGAAAACCACTCCGTTTTTCTCCTCTGCTGCAACCACTCTCCCCTGACAGCTGGCTGCCAGGTCCTGCTTGTACTTAGACCATTTTGAAGAGCAGTCTTCCGTGACCTGACCCTCCCAGGGAGAAAAGCAGCTCTTGGACACAGCTGGCGAGAACATCAAAACGTTGTTGAAGAAGGTGTACTTTGGCCCATAGAGAGCCTCCGTAATGAAAGGCACACCATTGGGAGCAAAAGTAAATGAGTTTTGATCAGGATGTTCATGCCCTGCATTAAAATTCCTCCATCCTTTGATCCACTCTTTGTATTTGTTTCTGTGCACAATGTCATATATTGCACGGCCCCCGAGTTTTCCCGACTTGAAGGAAAGAAAAGATCTATTGATTTCTGCGGGCAGTGCACTTCCGTAAGTCACAACACCCCAGTCTTCAAAATAATGCAACGTGGGGGTGCCAAAATCTGGGGGAGGAACAGATTTCAAGCTGGCGTCATACCTGAAAGGATGAATTGTTCAAAATTAAATGGTTTTCTGGTGGAAGTTAAAATAACCCATCAGAACTGTGATGGGTTCTTTGTAATGTGGCTGCAGGAACCAGCACACATACTACCCAGAGTGCCGGCAGTGTGTTCCGGAGGAGAGGCACTTCTGGAAACACCCATGGATGAGCTTGCACAGGGGAACACCCTTAGTGAAGGGGAGACGAGTCTATCTTCATAACCTGTGATCCTTGGGTTTGAGCCTGCTTATCGCTACATGGACCTTCTTCATTGAATGATTTCAGAGCTGCCCTCCGAACCACCGGGGCTCACAGAATTGCACTTGCAAACTTCTCGTTCAGGGGCTCCTATTCTAGAGAACCCCATGTTAGGATCTAGACTTCTTAACAAGCCTCCAGTTGTAAACAAGTATTGTTCTGCGACAACCAATATTATTGAAAGTTTGTTAGAGTACTTTTCACCCTCTAAAAAAATAAATTTTAGTAAGAGTCAAACTTCACGTATTAGATAAAATTTACTGCCAATATCATATCTAAGAATATAAGTGGATGAAATTCAAGAAACTATTAATACTGGAATATTTATAACGGTGGCTACCACTGCCTACCAAGAGCCATGGGTTTTGTTTTGCTCTGCAGATGGTATCATGGATTTTGGACAAAAAATGGCCTCTCATTTTCATTTATGACAAATGTTTATTATCAAATCGGTACAATAATTAACATTAAACTTCCACAGTGATTAGGAACACAGGTTTCTGAATCAGAGAGGGCCCCCGAAGTAATCATAAACATGATTATTTGCTTTTGATGATCTGAGATAACATTTCTGACAGGTTTAGATGATTTCCTGCTCAAGGGAAGTAAAGCAGGCCTATACTATTAGCTCTCTAAAACGAATCGATCACCTATGGTTAATCTTACTGGTGTTTGATGTTGGCTGTTTCGTCTGTTGTTCTAGAGTTTCAGGCCATCAGAAACTGTGTCTCTACTTAGGTCTAGTTAATAATGTTGGCTTAATTACTGTGACTTAACAAATCCAGACACAAGATGAATTGGCCATACTTCTCTGATTTTGGTCTGCATATTCCTATGAATGGCAGATTTTGAACCGAGTTAGACTTAGCATCAATCTGACTCCTACAGTCAGCTTTATAGAACCATCCTGGTTGTTTATTTAGGATAAGTGAAATCACTACTAAATAATTACTTCACACCCCTAAAACAGGAATGGTTACATATTAATATATCTACTTCATCTGTGACAACAGTTTTTTAAAATGCTGGTTAAATTACCACCAGTTATAACTTTATTAATATATTTTTCCCCTCTTACTTGTTTAAACTAAAAAAAAAAAAATAATAATGAAGAGAAGAAAATCAAACCACAGAAGCTTATTTTGGAATTGAATACCCATTTCAATAGCTTGAAAAGACATCAAGGATTAATGATCAACCAGTTCCCTGTAATTTTTATTTTAATTTATTGGATGCCAACAATATTCTTGGCAGTACTTTAAAAAGGAGACCTGGCTTCTCTTTCTGGGCTTAAAAGATTAAGGCAGAAAAAATTACATGGTTCTTTTATTATCAAAGTGAAACTGTCAAATACTGTCAAACACTTCTAAACAGTTTTGGAAATTCAGTAACAGCTTTGCTATTAGAAGATTATAATGCTCCATTTACTAAAACAAAACATTTTCCTACCTTTATTTCTTTCTTTGCTGTGATTGTCAGAGTACCCCAGTCTAAATTTTGTGGTTTTCTCTTTATATGATTTCAAAAATGATATAAATCAAAACATGCCCATCTACTTAACAGTGTGAGCCCAGGACATCTCTAACACAAGAAAACCATAAACTGCCAGCAGTAATGAGATCTTCCATGGAAGGAAATGTTTCTAGCAGAGCCTCCAACGCTGCAACAGGAACCGAAGCTGAGCCGGCATATGGAGAAGGGGTTACAAAGTGCTTTCTGTAGTTTTTCTGTTTAAATGCAGAAATCTAGCACACTTAGCCCTGGGTACAATTCCTTTTAAAGGCAGCCCAACATGTCCTACCAGAGAAATTCCGTGTGAAGAGTACACCAGCGCTGCCCTTTGGACGGTGTCCCCGGACCTTCAGTCACCCGGTTCCTCCTGATCTGGTCAGCGAGCCAGTTACCACTGCCGTTACGCATGACAAATTTATCCAGGAACACTAATTGGCTTTCTGGACCATAAAACCAGTTGTAATTTGAGTCTGCAATAGCCACGGTTCTTTGAAACCCTGGGGAAAGAAGTTTGACAGAATGAAGATACATTTAAAACGGCATGCTCCTATAAAGACCTAAACAACGATTTCCAATCCTGGTTGCAAATTAGAATCGATTGTGTGCCTTGGATTAAAAAAAACCAAAAGCACGATGTCCACGCTTCACCCCAGACCAGTTAATGAGACCTCTGAAGGTCTTCCACAAGTGTGCAAGTTTGTATTTGTTATGTGGCAACCTATCACTGGTAATGGAAGTGCCACACTTCTTAATGCTCTTGAACACTGCCCACCTGCCGCATTTCCCAGCGCCCATGTTAGGTGTCATCCTATCTACAGAGACACACAGGCTCTCCTCCGGAACACGGGGAGCTCCCAAACCTGGACTGAGCACTAGATCTCTTACCAACTCGTCCCATATTCTACACCAACAGGAAGACATAAGGCGCTGCGATTTGGCATAATAAAGTGGAACTTATAAGGCTTAAGGGAGACACTGCATTTCTATAGGAAGAAAATTTTTTTTTAAGGTTTTATTTGTTTGACACAGAGCAAGCACAAGCAGGGGGAGCGGCAGGCAGAGGGGGAGGGAGAAGCAGGCTTCCCGCTGAGCAGAGAGCCCGATGCCGATGCCAGGGCTAGATCCCAGGACCCTGGGATCATGACCTGAGCTGAAGGCAGCCGTTTAACCGACTGAGCCACCCAGGCGCCCACATACAGGAAGAAAACGTAATTCCCACAGAAGATCCTGCTAATACGTACTGCTGGAAGTTAAAGAGAGAAAATGCAAAGAGCATACTGGAATAGGTCAGCAGAACAAAAGCAGGTAAGACTGGATATGCTCCCGGTGTTCTTGAAAAAGAATGGGAGACAACTCTGAGCCAGACAGGAATAATCATTACTAGAACAGCCATTGTGGAGGGGGGGGGGGGAAAGGTTGTCAAGAACAGATTGACTTTTAACACATAATCCCTTCTAAAATGATATCATGACCATATTTACATAATTTACAGCTAATGTTTTTGCTTCTACCAGTTTAGTAAATGCTATTCCAAGTAAATCTTATGATAAAATGTGATTTCCTGAATCTTCTATTAACCTGCGAATTCCCTGAAAGCTGATGTGTTTTATTTCTCTTTGAATACCCTGCCTGGTAGAGTGCCTGGCACATAGATGTTCAATAATGGTTTGTTGGATTAATTGACATAAATGCATGACTCCTCCTCTTAGAGATGTTCATCCTGTCTTTCCCAGTTTAGGATGCAGTCACAGACACAGCTCACAGCAGTGATGTGGCTGTCTGCTAGATCTCAGATCAAATTACAAAGCACTGAGTCCTCGTCAAGGTCCCTGGCCTCAGATGGCCTTTGTTTATCAAGGTAACTAAAAACAGGCCTCTCCTGCATATCTAAGAATAAGCAATAAAACAATAGGGTTCTGAAAGTTAATTCTCAACTAAACTTTAAGAATCTTATCATTCTTTTGCTCTGCTGTATTTTTTGGATAGCTAATCAAATAATGGAGATTCTATTCAGTCCATGTGTACACAACCAGAGCAAAAAGATTTAAAGACCGGATTCTTTACTGTAGGTCCAGAATCACCATCTAAAAATGACATTTCACTGGGGGAAAAAAATACCCATCCTTTTTTTCCCCCCAATTTTTATTTAAATTCTAGTTAACCTACAGTGCAATACTGATTTCAGGAGAATTCAGTGATTCATCACTTACATACAACACTCAGTGCTCATCACAGCAAGTGCCCTCCTTCATACCCATCACCTATCCCGCCCATCCCCCACCTCCCTCCCTCCCTCAACCCTCAGTTTGTTCTCTATCTTTAAGAGTCTTTTATGGCTTGTTTCCCTCTCTTTTTTCTTCTCCTCCCCCCACCACCCATATGTTCATTTGTTTTTGTTCTTTAAATTCCACATATGAGTGAAATATATGATATTTGTCTTTCTCTGACTTATTTCGCTTAGCATAATACGCTCTAGCTCCATCCATGTCGTTGCAAGTGGCAAGATTTCATTCTTTTGGATGGCTGAATAGTATTCCATTGTATATATAAACCACATCTTCTTTATCTGTTCATCAGTCAATGGACTTTGGGCTCTTTCCATAGTTCGGCTATTGTTGATAATGCTGCTATAAACATCAGTATGCGCGCGCCCCTTAGAATCTGTATTTTTGTATCCTTTGGGTAACTACCTAGTAGTGCAGTTGCTGGGTCGTAGGGTAGCTCTCTTTTTAACTTTTTGAGGAACCTTCATACTGACCTCCAGAGTGGCTGCACCAGTTTGCATTCCTACCAACAGTACAAGAGGGTTCCCCTTTCTCTACATTCTTGCCAACACCTGTTGTTTCTTGTGTTGTTAATTTTAGCCATCCTGACAGGTATGAGGTGATATCTCATACTTTTGTGTTTTGTATTGTATTTTGTATTGAGTTATGTTTTCATGTGTCTATTAGCCATCTGAATGTCTTCTTTGGAAAAATGCCTATTCATTTCTTCTCCCCCATTTCTTAAGTGGATTATTTGTTTTTTGGGTGTTAAAAAAATCCCCATCCTGATGAAAATCTACCTCCTAAACTTTTTCTAACATCTTAGTCCTGTTTGGAAACAAGGAGAGTAATAAGGCTGTCCTAGAAATGAAAGTGTTCTTAAATCATATACATCTTTTTTTAGAGCTAGTTCTCTTAGAAGACCGAACTACATGGCAACAAGGAATTAGAAGTTTTGTAGCAATTCATTTTTTTATCTTTCATATTTTACACTCTTTATTTCAGTAAACTATTCAAAGAAAATACTAAAGCTCCAGCATATATGTACGTATGTCTTTCATTTTGAATATCTATATAGTTTGGAAATAAAAACTAAAAAACAAAAGAGGACCAATTTGAGATTGCATGTAAAGGAAAATTAACATGTAACCAAAAATGTTTATATTCTGTTAAGATTTGTGAAAAGGAAATGTTATTTTTGCAGATGAATTAGAAACATATAAAGTTTTTTGTTTTGTGAGCTATTTCAAATATACAAAAAATAAACAGAATAATATTTTGAAAATTTAAAAAAAGATTCATGAAAAGGAATTTGCATACATACCCAAGTTTTACATCTACTAAAATAAAAGTACTTTGGGGGCTACGAATTATATTTGATCCATTATGCTCCAAGCTTTACAGTACATAAATCACAAATCCTCACAATAACTTCCCAAACGTTCTGGTTATATGCAACTCTTGAATTCTTCTTTGATTTTTTATTAAAAAAAAAATCCCCTTAATTTCAATATGACTTGAACCCCACATTTCTTTTCCTAGTCTAGCCCATTTTCATAATCAGAAAAAACGATCATAGTTAATGTTTTCCCATTTCTGATTCCTCATTATACCTGGTAGGATGGTTCTATACATAAATGCAAAGTGTTGTTTAAGCCATGGGTGACCAAAGTGGTTGATGTCAAAGTGCCTCTGAACAAGAAACATATACTGGAAGAGGGACCTAGTGGTATAGCTTCCGTAGGCAACTCCTTCGTAGAGGGAACCGTCTGTCACCTCTCGGAGCAAGACCAGAGACTTCTCCATGATGGTCAGAACTTGTTTGGTCCATAGGTAGGCTTCTTGAAGATACCCTGAAGAATGAAAACACATAGAAACACTGACTAGGGCTATAATGAAGCATAAACAAAATTATGACCAAATAAAATCCCCTGAGTTATCTGACTACAGGTCAAATAGCATTCTGTAAAACTCTCACTTTACCAACACTATAAATAACATTCTGCTAATTCAGGTTTGTGTCGGGTCCATGATGTAAGTTACAAAGTTCTCGAATACAAGTCATTTATTAATTAAGTGAAGATAAACCGTGAAATGAGCATCAGTTTCCAATCTTTAATACATGTGAAACCGCATCACACCAAAATTACAAACTGCACATAACTTTAGGCTACAAGAAAAGATCTGTGTATTAAGACTTTCATTCAATTTCTAAAAACTACTACTTGAAAATATTTTTAAAGCTCTTATCTTCATAAAACTTGCACCATTATTTCATATGATTTTTAATAAGCTGCTAATACTATAAAGGCTAAGCAGATAGTCTTCAATTTGTTCTGTCATTAAAAGACAATCTCTCATCCTTTATGTGCTTTTAGATGCCATAGGATTTCAAAAGGCAACACAGCGGGTCAGAAACACCACTGGAGTGACAATCTAATGGTGAAAAATATCAACTGGGAGTCCTGAATCTACCAAAAATGAGCTAAAATTTTGTTCAGGCACTTCAACCTGTCACATTTTTCTACTTCTGCGACTGAAAATTAAAGGCCTTAAAATTTTTATGAAATACTTTTGACTCAAAAATCCTAGCTTCCTATAATTCTTGCAAGACTAGCATTTAGGTAACAATCACAACTCGCATTTCTAAAACATTTGTAATTTACACAGCACTGAACACAATCTTCCTTAATCCTTTTACCAATTCAATTAGGCATTATTACTCCAAAATTACAGAAAAGCTTGATTGTTCAAGACTTCTGACACATGACTAAAAATGAACAGAACTTTGATCTGAACCTAGGTCTTTAGATTTCAGTTTTGTTTTGTTTGCTTATATATTTAAAACATACAACCAGTGAGGATGAAAGTAAGCTCGTTGCCTCCTGATGTGGATGGAGTCTTGTTACTTCGCTCCTGCAGACGTGTGTGATCACCAGTGCTGAACACTACCATGGCCTACCACGTGTGCTGGGTGTGAGGGCTTCCAGGGGCCCTGGGACAAGATCCCAGCCTAAATCCAAGGTGCCAGGCTCTGTAAGACCTCACTCCCATCTCCTGAGGACACAGAGGTGACTGGATTGTACCCCGTCTCCTCCTGTCCAGCTGTCCACCGGCCAGGCCAGTCTTTTGGAGAGTTTTTAGCTTCCATTCTGTAATCATTAGGGTTTCAAGTTCTAGTCATCTTCCTCTTTTTCTTCTCTGTATCCTCCATCTCTAATCAGACTCCAACGTGATACTTAAAATCAGGCCTGCTACTTACTGCTCCCTGATATCACATGACCTGGTTTACCCTTCTTTTTTTCCCTACAACAATCCTGTTCGGGAGCTATGAGGCAATGTCTGCCTTCCTAAACTTCAAATCTGTCAATACGAGGCACTAATACTGGTATTTTATTTAAGTTTTAGTTAACATACAGTGCAATCTTCGTTTCAGAAGTTGATACTGTTATTGATGCTATGCCCATACACCCTGTCTGGAATGTTCTTCATTATTTTCACTTATCCAGATCCTATCTATGTTTCAAAGTTCTATGAACCTTTTCACACTGTTCTCCTGAATTCAAACTTAATACACTCGATCGAGGTTTAGCCATAGCTTCATGACACCTCTTACTCCATTCTCTGGTGCTATGGTAACTACTGCATATTCATTTAAACATTTCACATGTCTTCCTTCCAACTGATTTGTAAACGGCTAATGTGTGATCCTGTGGTCCCTGTGTACCGAGCCTTAGACAGAGTTAGCAGAACAGAGAGAACATTCTAATTCTCCCACTTCCGATGGGAACTACCGGTACACTAAGCGAGCCTAGTATCTGTGAGGCTGGTCTGGAGAACATGGGATTGTCGAAACAGCCTGTGAGGTGGCTCCTAAAGGTGGTGAGTGTGCCAAGAAAGCCAGGATGGTAAGCCTGATTATTAACTGAGATGCGCAGGGCCAGAGATTTCACCTCTTCTTCTGTCCACTGCCGACGTGGGGGTTCTGGAACAATATCTCCCTGAGCAACCCATTACTGTAATCAGAAAATAAATGCACACACAAATGCCTGCAAGAGGAGAACTACACGTTTTGGTCCAAACTGAACTGGTATTTTCGATGCCTGCAAGTATCTGGAGCAATCTTATCTCCCACGAAGAATGAAGAAATAAGCTCTATTCCTGCTACTAAAGAACTAAACATTTATGAAAAGAACTAAGACTCTACTAGGCTAAAATCCAAGGCCCCGGGCTGAGACCTAGCTTGTCTTGGGTTCCTTCCACCATTTCACGAGGATGTCTTTTCACAGGCCTTGGGATTTATTTATCAATAGTTTGAAGATTTGCATTTTGATTTTTATTTAAAAAAAATTTTTTTTTTTTGCATTTTGATCTTTTAAAATCTCGTTTGTTTTTCGGAGAGTAGGGGGCAAAGGGAGCCAAGATGAAACCTGGCCTCTTAAAGCCTTCCTTAAATTACTTTGAATCTCTATTCTAAGAGAGGCAACAAAATATAGTGGAAAGAGAATGAACTTTGAGTTTGGCCAGAACTGGATCCAAATCCCAGCTACATTATATGGCTGATGTGACAAATAAAATAGGGACAAGGATTAACACATGCCATATGCTCAGTTAATATTAGTTTCTTTTCCTCTAAGACTAATTAAAAGTGATAGCTGGTTGATAAGACAAGGGAGAAAGCTAGACTTGAGGAAATCTGATGCTGGATAATCTACAAAATGCATACTAATTCTTGTGGGGAAGTAATCAAGAGTTCTATTAGCTTTGCCAGCTCCAAGTATATGTTTAATATCGTAATAATTCACTGTGATCTTAGGGCTGCTTTTCTTAAATACAGTCTAATTTAATCATGTATAGACTTTCACAGGTGTTGTAATTAAGTCAGAATTACAAGAACAGAGAAAATGTAGTATCAGCAATTATGTAATACATTAAGGGAAAGTAGCTATGTGATTCACAAAAGTCACTTCCAAATTTGACCTAAATCATCTAGATTGGTTTGAAGTCCTTAGAGAAAAAAAACAGAATATTGTAATGATAGACATCCGTGTGCAAAGAACATTCATTTCAAATAATAAACCACCCGTTTAGCTTTTAAAAACTCCATTTACCCAGGATGGCTGTCTTCACTGTCAGAATTCTCTGGGGAAATGAATATCCGCCACTGATGGAGTGCTGTAAGCATATGGCTTGGGACAATCAAAAGCCTTACTTAAATAACCTGCAGGCTAATATAAGTAACAGCAATGAGGAAGCGATGTCTCTCAATTGTCTAAGAGATGCCCTGAGGTATTACTTCATCTCATGAGCTCAGTTAGGATCTAAGTATGAACATGTATTAAGGCTAGGTATAAAAATGCTCTGCTCACAAGGCAACTATGACTGATGCTGGCTTCGGCGTTCCCTCGGCTGTGTCCACAACGCACCTTGATTCATCAGAACCAGGCTTCCTGTGAGCAAGGCCATGCAGTTGGTGGGCTGATGATTGTGCAGGTACTGAAATCCCCATCCTCTCCTGTAGGAAGTTTCATACATATATCCCGAGACATTGGCAATCACTTCAAGAAACTTCTCCTGTTGTGTCTTGCTCAAGTAGTTGTACAAGAAGTCGTAGGCAGTGGCAAAACCAACCAGGGAGTGAGCAAGCGGGACTTCATCCCAAGGAGCATCTTTCACCAGCCTGCAGAGGAAAATCAACCATGTGAATGAGTGCAACAGTCCCACAGCGTTCATCACACTTTTCGAGTGTCTGTTTCTCAGAAGGAAAGGGCACAACTGAAGATACAATCCAAGAAGCTGAATGCCTCAGAATTAGCTGCCTTCCACATTAGACACAAGCATAAAATTTATCTCATGGGGAAATTACAGAATGAATGCTTTTCTCTCATTGAGAGTTTTTCCTTTTGACTTTTTACTCTTGATGAGAGGTAGAAGACTATGTTCAAATAGATCTAAAGCATATAACATGTAATGGCAGGGCGAGATTCTCAGGAGCATCCATCTAACTGGTACTCACCCTCCCCTTTTTACACATAGTAAGAGGGTCTCAGTTCTGTTCTTATGGCTGCCTTGGCAAACCAGTGGAACACATATATCCCACCTCACCTTATTTCCCACAGGCTGGTCAAGGTGCAGGTATCCTCGTCTAGAGTTTATGACCTCTCAATCTGGACAGACCCACTTGGTCAAGGGCATGATGAGGAAGGTGGCTAAAAATCTGGTGTGAGTGAAATGAGCTGATTCTAACTCAGATTTCTACATCTTGTTCTTTCTCATAAGATGAACTGCACTGCCTTTAAGGTCCTTTGAGTATCTTTCAGACAAGTGTAAAAGCTGACCTGTGAAGTATGAAACCATTTTCTAGGAAGCCAAGTTTCTGCTTGGCTGGCTACATTATTCTGCAAGTGGTTTAACAGTGTGTGGCCTGCGTTATACAGGAAGCTTAGAAAGGATCTTTCACAATCACAATTCTATGGAACTATCCAGAAAACCCTCCCCATGTGCTGGAGAGATATTTGAGTAATCTCTAGGACAGGGACTCCAGTGAAAAGTGTGCTGTACAGATGGGGAGTATAAGAAAACACAATTCGGGATTAAATGAAAGCTTAGTATTTCTATGCCATGAACCTCTTGACCTCTGGGCAATCTGGTGAAGCCTCAGCCTCTTTCTCAATGCTTTAAAATTCATAAGATAGAATACGAAGGGTTATAAAGAAATCTGTTACTTTGACATGTAGCTATCAATACAGATTTTTAAAAAAAATTGTGATCTCTGTCCTTTATTACGGCACTAAAAAACGAGATTTAATAGCAGAGATAGTAACTACTATAATTTATAAGTAGTGATGAGCATAAACAATAGTATCTATTAACTATAATGGGATATGAAAATATCTGTGATACCTACCTATGACAAGGTTACAAGTTCTCCCAACATCACTATAGGGGTCACCTATGTTCATGATTTGGAAGAAAGGCTAAATTTCACTTAGAGTCAATGAAAATTAAGATGCAGTGTTTCTCCCATAAAACACCATAGATCCCAGGACAAGAACACTCAAAAATGTTCTGAGAGACTACCTCCTCTAGATTATATTATTCTTTTAGGAGTTTTATACGAAAGATGTGATCTTAGCGATGCCTTCTGTGGTCACTCTGCAGAATTTCAATATTACTCTCCAACTGACCGTATCTCACTTCCCTTTCTTTTTTGTCCTCTTAGTGTTTATGTGTGTATATGTATATGTATATGTATAGGCATCCTCTACTAGATTTTAAGTTCTGCAAGTGCACAGTTTTATTCTTTCCTCTATTTTATTCACTGTTGGATCCCTAATCCTACAACAGTGTCTGACACATAGTAGATGTTTAGTAAACATTTCTGGAAAGCAAGAAAAAAAATGAAGGAACAGGCCTATAAAACTAGGCCACACTATTAACAGTGAATATATGATCATCATGAACTCAGGAATTTGGAGGCATCTCTTGATACTTAATAATAATTCCAGTGTTTGGTTAGCTGTGGTGATATGGCCTGGTGCTAAAATAACTAAGGTTAATGAGTTTTTAAACTATCTGGTCACAAAGCCACCCTGCCAGTCAGCTTGCTAGTGTGGACTGGCTGGAAACAGACTAAGAAGAGTGTGAATTCATTCCCCACTTCTAGGGAAAAAAACAACTTCTCCTGCAAGCTCACTGCAGGGAATTAGGAACACAGTCTTCAGTGACTCCTGGTGGTTGGTGAGCCAAGCAGAGAATCTGAGTCATCTGCTTCCCAGCCTGTGTCTTTGTGCCATGTCACGATGCATCTATAAATGACGCATGTCCACCTAACCATGGCAGAGCTGACATCAATGAACTGCTACCATCTGCCCAACTCTGACACATCTGATTAACCCGTGAACTTGTTGCTTTTTTCAACAGTGAACTTATTTTTATAGATCAAAGAACATTTATTATAATTCTCATCCTTCGGGAAGTATTACTATGCAACTTCTGTGAAAACGCCAAGCTCCCCCAGTTTCCAATCCAATAAAATGCTAGTACACCAATTTTAAAAAAAAAAGCTTATACCATCAGGCTCATCTCTGTATCATTATGAAATCTGACCTGTAATAGTTACATTTCTAAAAGGTTATCTAAATCCTTTACCAATCCAATTGGACCCGGCCGTAGATATGGTCATGGAAACCAAAGGAAATTTGCTTCTAGCTCATGGATGGCAGCAAAGAAACTATCTGATTCAATGTGATCCTGACTACTGGTTAATAAATCTACTGGAAAAGCTGGTTGAGTGGGTTAATCATTAAAAAAAAGATACAGATATTAATTTATGAATTTTATTTCAGCTTAAAATACCTATATGTATACACATTCACCAGTCTTTTGAAGTTGAACTAAAAGCCTTTTCTTTAAAAGTGGGTCTACAGATCAGTCATTGTTCTTTCCTGCAAAGAACACACATAACACATCATCACAATTTCAAGCCTTAGTTTCTCTAAAAGATACGAATTAAAGATACTTGTGAAGGAATGTAGAATCCTTCCAGATTTTTATGTTTTCCCCTAAACTTTTACAAATCTCATCCACACTAAATTATGATAGCAATCTTTTACAGTAAGTCGTTCTAAAGCATTTAAGTTAGTTTTAGAAACCTACATTCTTTTTCTTTTTGAACTCACACTCTATTTACATATTATTAAAATTGTATAATTACACGTATTAATGAAATTGGCATAAACTTGTTTGAGAACAAATACAACTGATATTTGCAAAGCACATTATTCTACTACTGGGAACAGAGATGAATGGACATAGCAGAGGGCAGTCAACTGGCCTCAACATTGAGCATTCTATGGGAGTTGCTGCCAGATTACACAAGCAAGGGAGGTGAATTTCACTGGCAAGTCAGTTAAGAGGAGGGTTAGGTACATTTTTACTGTAGTCCTATTTTTACAACCTATACCTTCTCCCCTTAAGAGCCATTCTTAAAGTAAGGTCCATGGACCCCCAGGGTCTCTGAGATTCTCTGAAGGAATCCTCAAGTAAAAATTATTTTCCTAATAATATAAAGATGTTATATGTTGACAGTTGTACTGATGATGCCAAAGCACTAACAGGTTAAAAATGCTGGCACCTTAAGCAAGAATCCAGGCAGGGCACCAACTCTAGCAATCCTTGCATGATTCTGCATGCGGCCATGCACTCTAAGTTACACACACACACACACACACACACACACACACACACACAGCCAGTTTCACTTAAGGATAGCCTCAGTAAAGTGGTAAAATGATAATTTTATAAAATCTCAACCCTCTGAGGGCGCCTGGGTGGCTCAGTTTTAAGCGTCTGCCTTCGGCTCAGGTCATGATCCCAGGGTCCTGGGATTGAGTCCCACATGGGGCTCCTTGCTCAGCAGGGAGTCTGCTTCTCCCTCTCCCTCTGCTTGTGCTCTGTCAAATAAATAAATAAAATCTTTAAAAAAAAAATCTCAACCCTTTGAGTAGATCTCTCTTCCATATTCTGTGTGATGAAATGGGAAGTATGTATAAAAAAGCACAGTGGATGCCAAAGTGTAGGAACTGCCACGATGAAAAGAAATTGTGCATTAAGAGCTGAACTAGCTTTTTTTTTCATGAAACATCATTTTTATATGCGAGAATGCTGAACTGACAAATTCTAGTTATTTAGAACTACATATTTAAGTGGAAGTTTTCTTGAAAATGAACAAGGAAGCCTGCCAGTTTAAAGAAAATCGAAAGCCTTTGTTGCCGATGACAAAATTTGAGCTTTTCCAAGAGAAAATAAAAATTTTAGAAAACTTGTATCTGCTGCCATGTGTTTAAGAGTTTACCAATACTTACAAATTTTTCTGGTGAGGTCAGTGATAACAAATGTGATTTATTTTTATATTGTATTATTAAATATGTCAACACTTGGAAAACTCGAATAACTCAGCAAACAAACATTCAAAATAAAAAAGGCAAGATATTACAAAACCATACATAGATAAAAGATCCACTGTAAGTGCAAAATATACCAATGGATTTTTCTACCAATTGAAAGATAACATGGTTTCAGATTCCATAGTGAAACTAAATTTTATGATCCAGAGTCCATATAAAATTAACTTTTATGAAACTACCACTTGTCAAGTTCTAGTATAATATTAGATATTAATATAAATATATTAAATAATAAATAAATATTAATATTAATATTAAAGAGTATCCAAGGGCACCTGGGTGGCTCAGTCGGTTGAGCGTCTGCCTTCGGCTCAGGTCATGACCCCAGGGTCCTGGGATTGAGCCCCCTGTTGGGCTCCCTGCTCAGTGGGGAGTCTGCTTCTCCCTCTGCCCCTCCTCTCCCCTCTGCTCCGCTCATGTTCTCTCTCAAATAAATACATAAAATCTTAAAAAAAAAAGAGTATCCACAATTATCTGAAAAGATTCTTAAAGCATTCCTTAGAATATTAGAATAGATCCTTAGAATCTAGTATTCTTCACATACTGATGTGAAGTAGCTGTATTTTCTTCATATAAGTCGACCAAAACACCACACTGCAACAGACCGAATATAGCAGAGAGGCAAAATGTAAAACAATGACCTCCTCCACACTAAGTACTTTGTTTTAAAAAATAGTTATTTCTTCCTAAAAACATGTTATTTAATATTACTATGAAATGGACTTTTCACCCTAAAGGGAAAAAAAAAAAAGGAAATGGACTTTTCCAATGAACACATACATATTTTAAATATTCCTGGCTTTAATTTTTAATAGGTAAATATTGATATTTAAATATTGATACAGTCCAGAGAAAGCCTTTTGACGTCTTCATTAATTTTTAAAAATGTAAAAGAGTTCTGACTCCAAAAAGTTTAAAAACTGCTGCCTATAATACTTTCAAAGATGAGTTTAAATGAATTTATGTGACACAGAATGATGTGAGCACGAAAACAAACTATTAATTGCCTAAGTTGAGGGCTATGGTGTTGGTGGGGAAAGGCAGAGAGCTTATCAAGATGTGCTGCTTCCATGAATCGTGCTGTCAAAGGAAGAAAAGAGGCATAAAAATCTTTCCAAAATGTAATGACTTCATTGATTCAAATTTTTATGCCAGTTTTATATGAACAGACTGCCTCCATTATCATAAATGCCTTTTGAACTATCTATTATGTATAGAGTGCAACAGGCAATCTAAGTATTACTAAAAACTGGACAGCTTACTTGATTAAAAAAAACTAATAAAAAGAAGTCTAATAATAATGTTGGCATCTATTTTTATTTGTATAGATTTAAAATGATCAAATGATTATTTAATTTTTTTCATATAGTTTTAATAGATATGTAGTCTTTAGAAAATAACCATCTGTGAAAAGATTAACATTTAGGATTACAAGAGTCACAGAATACTCTTTACATAATCTTGTTTAACTTTTTATATATTAATTTCATTTACACAAATACTGTTAAAGTAAATATGTGGAGTAACAGAAGTTTGGTATTTAAAATCTAAGAGGGGTCAAGAAATCACCGATATTTATTTAAATGAATCAATAGTATACAAAAAATAAATACTAGAAACAATGGGGCAACTTGTAATGCCCTTTATAATGTTATTAATGGTTATTACTCCTGTTTCCTAGCACTTTTTATAGCCTAACAATTTTATGTCAGGCTTTTCCATATGTGACTACATTGTGAAGATCATGATGTGATGATCCATGGTATAGGCAAATTTATGTACTTTTATATTTAAATGAGGCTCTACTGTTTGTTTAACCTTTACAAAAAGCAGAACGCAAAACAATCCTTTTTCTCATTTTGAGACAACATAGTTTTATAAGCCCATAACATATTTACTCAGTAAATTCATAACGTAGAAGATTCACGTTAAAAAATCTAGTTTATTTGAGATGACAGATATTTATATCAATACAAATGTAAGAGAAAATGAAAGAAGGCTAGAGCAGGGCAACTTCACTTTTGCCAGCTTCACTGCAATTGTGTCTACGTAAATAAGCCACATGTCTGCCTACAGGGCGCACTTGGTCACATGACTCAAATATGCCAAAATAAGGTCACTTCTATCATAAAATGTAAATTAGTCTATCCATTCTAAAAGTGTCAGGAAGACAGTAATCTGATAGAAAGTCATTCGATTTTCAACCAAATGTCTTTGTGTGTTTGGAAAGAACTTCCAATAGTTAGGAGAGTTCTGTATTACTACTGTTTTTAAAAACATGACTAATGGCAGTTGTGATTCATCTTTTTCCCCTCTGTAAGTTAAACGTGAAAATTAACCATGAATGTTAAATGTCAGTAATATGGTAAATTTTGTAAGTCATTCCCGTAAAATTTATCCAAAGGAAGTGGATTTCTAAGCTGTGTGGCCTCGCCTGTGAAGCACATTGGGGCCTCAACTATGATTTGCCAAGAGCAGAGTAAGCCTGGAATTCAGAGAGACTTGATGCAGGGACCTCTGAGTGGGTGGCCAGGTATCCAAGGGGCATATTCAGCTCATTTCTGTCCTGGTTTGGTGTCCATATTCCAAATGTTTGATCAGGTGGCTAAGGGTGGCATTTGCATCATCAAGCAAAATTCACTATTTATAGCTGGGAGGAAAGAGAGAAGTTGTACTTCATATTAAGTAAGCACATAGTATGTGCCAAGCCCTTTATATACTTTATTTCATCTAATCTTCAAAACTCATATTATTACATGCCCATTTTATAAATTGTAAAACTGGTATTTAAATAGGAAAATTCCATGTTTAAGATCACAAAGTTAAATTAAATGGTGAAGCCAACAATGGAATCCAAGACTATCTGAATCTAGAATTGTTTTTTACTTCTTGGTGAGGGAAAGCACAGTGCTTTCAAAGAAAGTCACCAAGTTTGCAATAGGAACCCATCCAGAAGAAATTGCTAGAGTTAGCAGACCTACCAAGAGCCAGGCAGAAATACAATCCGGGGTTCCAAGCCCTGACACATCCACGACACCAAGAGAGATAAAGGCAAGAAATGTGAGAAAAGAGGCAGATATTAGAAGAGATATCATGACTCCGTGTTTATATGGTTGCTCAAGACCCATTCAAGGAACATGAGATAACAATCATACAGAATGCATGGAACAACTCTTCCTCTCCCCACCGATGTCTGCTCAGCCTGGGGCTCCTAATGTACTGCTCCAAGTATAGTTGGTGCAGGGGCTAGTGGGCCTTAACTTGCATACTCAGAACCATCAGCTCCTTAAGCTGGACAGGGCTACAATTAACAGAAATGGACAATGAGCTTTCTTTTTTCAACATCTACTTTATTCCCTACTTGGTAAAAGTAGTGCTGGAAGGATAAGAGTATGATAGATTGGAAACTGACTGTATATTAAGAAATCAGGGCACCTGCGTGGCATAGTCAGTTAAGGTCTGACTCTTGGTTTCGGCTCAGGTCGTGATCTCAGGGTCATGAGATTGAGCCCCCACATCAGGCTCTGTACTCAGAGCTTAAGATTCTCTCTCCCTCTCCCCCTACCTCCCATGCTTTTGCTTGTTCTCTCTCCAAAATAAATAAATCTTAAAAAAAAAAAATCTTCAGGAAAAATAAATTATCAGCCCTAAAATATAAAAACACTTTCTCCCACTATCCATATTTCTATATTCATTAAATTACTAGATTCAGGATAGTAGAATACTATCACTTAATTTCATTTGAAAGCTTAGAATTCAATATCCCAAGTATTAAATTCTAAAATACAAAATTTAGGTCAGGTTGGTTCCACTCAAGCACAATACTGAGGAATCAATTATGCAAAGGCAGAAACTAAAGAGAATATTCTTTTTTACTTAAAAAAGGTATTCTAAATAATGTGTAGAGAAAATGAATTAACTTGAATGGCAAAATATACCAAGCTAATGTGAATAAAATGTAGAGTAGTAGTGTTGTTAAATGGGAAAAGGCACTGCTATGTCATTATTCCAATGTGTAATTCACTGACACAAAGTCTTAACCAAATATCCAAGTATGCCATCCAAGCATAATATATTTAAATAGAATCAAACAGCATTTATAATTGTAATCCCTTTTCACTGACCAGTGGGCTAGTGTCCAGCCTGAAAAGAAGGAGAAACATGATAGGCAAGATGATTCAAATTTGGTAACAAGACCTCTGTGTCATTGCAATGACAGAGCTCAGAGGATTGGGGTTAGTCCTTACCTATCAAAATCTAGTGACAAATTATCAGAGAACCCATTATAATGGAAAAATCCTGAAACCTACAAAGAATAGGAGAGAATAACACAGATTTGCCCATATTGTTTACAAAGCTAAATCAAATGATTTTTGCCCATTTAAAAAAGTACCTTGGTATTTTTTAAGTTTAACATACTTTACATTTAGATGTGTACAATGTAAAATATCTTTCAAAGATTTTAGTAGGACACCTTATTGCTGTCATTGCTTTAGTCAAAGACTATGCAAGCATCCACCAACCATGTAAGAAACAATACCTGCGGGAAAAAAAGAAGAAACAACGCCTGGAAATAGTCCATTTGATTGTAAGAAAAAAATTAAGCATGCAAGAATAGCCAGGGAAGTCAGTTAAAAAGAACAATGATGGAGGGTGATTAGCTCTGCCAGAGACGAAAACACGCTGTAAAATTTCACCAATCAAAACCGAGTGGACTGACATATGAAGAGACAAACACACTAATGAAGCAAAACAGAAAAAGGTGTAAAACACATGTAAATTTGGTACTGTGATAAAGGCAGCATCCAAAATAAACAGGGAAAAAGAAGTAACTTTAAACAAGTTATACTGGAACAACTGGATAGTCATTTGAAAAAAGATAAAGTTGAATCCACACCTCACAGAATACAACAAAATAAACTCTAAATAAATTAGGCATCTCAATGTAAAATATGAAATCATAGTACTATTAGAAGAAAACATGAATTCCTTTGTGACCTGGAGAAGTGAAAGACTTTCCAGCTATGATTCAAAAACAATAGAAAAATAAAGTGATCATTTTGGACATACAAAAATTTTAAAACAACTTTTGCATAAGAGGAAAAAAACACCAGAATCAAACACAAATGACAAATTGGTAAAAAATATTTGCATCATATATTCTGAATACAGTTAGTTACCCAAACATACAAAATGCTCTTAAAAGTTAAGGAAAAGATCAAAATCTCATTAGGAAAATGAACAAAAGACAAAGAAGACAGTTAACAAAAAAGAAAGGTAAATATCTCCCCTCCCAAATTCTCATCTCCACTTATAATAAAAGAAATGTAAATTAAATCAACAACAAGGTAACACCCAGATTAGTAAAAATATCAAAGTACGACAAACACTCTAGTAAAAGCTGTAGAGAAATAGGGACCCTCTTAAAATGCTGTTAGGGGTGCAAAATAGTACAATTCCCATAGGGTATAAAGTTTGGCAATAATTTAACACAATTTTATAAACATTTTATCTTTTGACCTGGTTATATCACTTACAGAAATTTACCCCAAAGATACACCTCCACAAATACAAAAGCACATATGCATAAGGTTGTTTATCATGGAATTATCTGTAATATTTGTAATATGATTCTGACATGGCACATTGTGAACTATGTAAATGTTTCAAATATTTAAAATTAAATATGTCAGAAATAAATACTGAAATGAAATGAATGTTTGGGATTTGATTCAAAATAAAATGAACAAATAGGGCAAATGCTCCCAAAAAAGAACAAGATAAATCTCTAGGAAACAATCTTAATGAAATGAAGATGAACGATTACCTGACAGAGAGTTTAAAATAATCATCCTAAAGATGCTTGCCAAAGTCAGGAGAGCAATGTATGGAAAAAGTAAGCATTTCAACAAAAAGGGAGAAAATATTAAAAAGTACTAAATGGAAATCACAGAGCTAAAGAATATAACAATACAACTGGAAAATTCAAAGAGGGATTCATCAGCAGACTACATCAAGTGAAAAGAAGGACCAGTAAACTTAAAGACAGGGCAGTGGAATTCATCCAATCAGAGGAACAAAAAGAAAAAAGGATAAAAAAATAATAAAGATAGCAAAAGGGACTTATAGGGCAGTATCAAGAGAACCTATATAAACATTATAGGGGTCTCAGAAAGAAAAGAAAGAGAAAGGGCCAGAAGTTTATTCAAAGAAATAATGGCTAAAGTGGGGAGAAATAAACAGACATCCAGATACAGGTAGCCCAAAGAGTTACAAAAAGATGAATCTAAAGAGACTCACAAGATACATTTAAATTGTCCAAAATTAAAGATAAAGAATCTCAAAAGTGGCAAAACAAAAGTGATTTGTTAACATACAAAGGAAACCTCATAAGACTATGGGCAGATTTCTCCACAGAAACCCTTCAGGCCAGAAGGGAATGGGATGATATATTCAAAGTGTTGTAATAAAAAACTTCCAATCAAGAATACGCTACCCAGCAAAGTTGTCCTTCAGAAATGAAGGCGAGATAAAGAGTCTTCCAGACAAACAAAAGCTGGAGTTCGTCACCACTAACCAGACTTACAGGAAGTGTTAAAGGAACTTCTTCAAGCTGAAATGAAAGGATGCTAACTAGTAACATGTATAACTCACAGGTTAAAAAAATATATATACTTAAATTCAGAATACTCTAATATTGTAATGGTGGTAAGTAAATCACTTATAACTTTAGTATAAATTTTAAAAGAATATTAAAAATAACTATAATAATTTGTTAATGGATACACAATATTAAAAAACGTAAATTGTGACACTGAAAACATAAAATGTTGTGGAAAGGAGTGTAAAAATGTAGAGTTTTTATATGTGTTGCAAGTAAAGTTATCAACTTAAAACAGTCTGTTAAAACTATAAGATGTAAGCCTTATGCTGACCACAAAGCAGAAAACCTATAGCAGATAACCAAAAGAGAAAGGAATCACCAGAAAATCATTGAATCAGAAAGTAAGAGAGCAAGAGAGGAAGAAAGGAACAAAAGAACTAAAAAACAGCCAAAAAACAATTAACAACTAAGTCCATATCTATCAATAAAAAGTTTAAATTATAAATGGATTAAATTCTCCAATCAAAAAAACAGAGAAGATAAATGGATTAAAAAAAAAGACCCATCTGTATGCTGCCTATAAGAGACTCACTTCAGCTTTAAGGACATATAGACTGAAAGTGAAGTTATGGGAAAAGATATTCCATGCAAATGGAAAGCAAAAGAGAGGAGTAGCTATACTTAAATCACATAAAATAAACTTTAAGCCAAATGGTAACAAGAGGCAAAGAAGGTCATTACATAATGATAAAGAGGTCAATTTATCAAGGGGATATAACATCTGTAAATATTTATGCACCCAAAATAGGAACACCTAAATATAAAAAGCAAATATTAACAGTTCTGAAGGAAGAAATAGAGCAATACAATAATAGTAGGAAGTTTCAATACCCCACTTTCAATAATGAATAGATCATCCAGACAAAAAAATCAGTAAGGAAAATTGTACTTACACTACACATTAGACCAAAACAAAAACAAAAACTACACATTAGACCAGATATACATAAAGACATGTATACACAGACCATATATATAGAAAACATTTCATCCAACAGTAGCAGAATACACACTCTTCTCAAGGCATGTGGAACATTCTCCAGCATAGATCATATGTTAAGTATAAAACAACTCTTAATAAATTTAAGAAAACTAAAATCATAGTAAGCATATTTTCCAACCACAATGGTATGAAACTAGAAATCAATTATATGAAAACTCACAAATATGTGAACATTAAACAATATGCTCCTAAGTAACCAGTGAGTCAAAGATGAAACAAAAGGGAAATCAAAAACTATCTTGAGACAAATGAAAATGGAAACACAATATATGCAGCAAAAACTGTTCTAAGAGGGAAGTTCATAAGAATAAAAGCCTACAGTAAGAAAAAAGAAAGATCCCCAATAAACAAGCTAACTTCACATCTCAAGGAACTAGAAAAAGAACAAATTAAGCCCAAAGTTAGTAAAAGGAAGGAAATAATGAAAATGAGGTAGGAATAAATAAAACAGACTAAAAAGACAATAGAAAAGATCAATGAAACTAAGATAAAGCAAAAATGTGATAAATTCACATCAATAAAATGAAGGATAAAAATAATATGATCACCTCAACAGATGCAGAAAAAGCATTTGACAAAGTTCAACATCCTTTCATCATAAAAACTCAGCAAACTGGGTATAGAAGGAACATACCTCAACATAATAAGAGCCATATATGACAAGCTCACAGCTAACATCATACTCAACAGGAAAAGCGAAAAGCTTTTCCTCTAAGATCAGATACAAAAGAAGGATGCTCTCACCATTTTTATTCAGCACGATACCAGAAGTATTGGCCAGAGCAATTAAGCAAAAAAAAAAGAAAGCGTATCCAAATCAGAAAGGAGGAAGTAAAACTGCCTCTATTTAAATATAACATGATATTATAAATAGAAAACCCTAAAGACTCCACCAACAAAACAAAACAAAACAAAACACCAAAAACTGTTAGAACTCATAAATGAATTCAGTAAAGCTGCAGGATACAAAGTCAATATATAAAAATTAGTTGTGGGGTGTCTGGGTGGCTCAGATGGTTAAGCATCTGCCTTTAGCTCAGGTCATGATCTCCAGGTCCTGGGATAGAGCGCCGCATCGGGCTCCCAGCTCAGCAGGGAGTCTGCTTCTTCCTCTCCCTCTGCCTCTCCCCCTGCTTGTGCTCTCTCTGTCTCTCTCTCAAATGAAGAAATAAAATAAAAAATAAAAATTAGTTGTGTTTCTATATACAACAATGAACTATCAGAAAGAGAAATTAAGAAAAAATTCCATTTATAATAGCATAAAAATACTTATGAATAAATTTAATCAAGGGAGTAAGTGATCTTGACACTGAAAATTATAAAACACTGATGAAAGAAATTGAAGAACATAAATACAAATGGGGAGATATCCCATGCTCATGAACTGAAAGAACTAATTTTGGGGTTTTTTTTAAGTTAGAAACCAAACCCTGCTTCACAAGGCTGAGTGGCCATCAGTGGCTTCTCTGCGGAGATATGAGGTACCAGCCAGTGAACCTTCCTCACCTTCTCCCCATTCCCACCATCCCTCCAGCCCTCCAGATACCCATCTCTGCAATTCCACCACTTCAAAAATACTTTGAGGAAGGGATCAGGGCTCAGGCTGGCTGGCCAGCCGGCCGGACAGTTTCCATGAGGTAGCTAACACCAGTGCTCCTGGGCAGGGGCTAGTGGAGAGAGGCGAGTCATGGGCTCCCAGCAGCCAGAAGTGAGTCACCGGCTGACTGGGAGGTAGGGGAAGCAGAGTCCGGAAGTCTGCCCAGAGTACTTCATCAGAGCTAACATCTGGGTGGAGAGGCTGGGCTCTTTGTTGGTGTCCTCACTGTCCATACTACCCAAAGCCATCCATGGGTTCAATGCAATCCCTATCAAAATTCCAAAGGCCTTTCTCACAGAAAGAGAAAAAAATATTAAAATTCATATGGAACCACAAAAGACTCTGAAAAGCCAAAGTAATCTTGAGAAAAGAAGAACAAAGCTGGAGGCGTCACACTTGCTGACAGCAAACAATATTACAAAGCCACAGTAATCAACAGACATGTAAATCAATGAAGAACAGAGAGCCCAGAAATAAATTCATGCATATATGGCAAATTAATTTCTGACAGAAGAGCCAAGAATATACGATGGGAAAAGGATAGTGTCTTCATAAATGGTGTTGAGAAAATTGGATAGCCTCATGAGAAAGAACGAAACTGGACCCCTATCTTATACTATACACAAAAATAACTAAAAATGGACCAAACTTGAACATAAGAACAAAACCATAAAACTTCTAGAAAAAAACACAGCAAAAAAACTCCTTGATTCTGGTCTTGGGAAGGATTTTTGGATCTGACCCCAAAAGCACAGGCAAGTAGGACATCAAAACTAAAACGCTTCAGCACGGGGAGGGAGGTAGTAAAGGAAACCATCAGCAAAATGAAAAGGCATCCCATGGAATTCAAGAAAATATTTGCAAAACATATATCTGATAATGGGTTAATATCCAAAATATACAAGGAACTCACACAACTCAACAGCAAAACAAACAAAAACAGAACAAAAAAAACAATTAAAAAAATGGGCAAGGAACTGAATGTTTTTCCAAAATAATACATATATTTTTCCAAATAATATATATAACAAGTAAATAAAAAGGTACTCAAATCATTAATCACCAGGGAAATACAAATCAAAACCACAATGAGATGATCACCTCAAACCTATTAGAATGGGTAGTATCAAAAAGACAAGAGAAAAATACTGGTGAAGATGTAGAAAAAAGGGAACTCTCATACACTGTTGGTGGGAACATAACAGACACTGGAAACAGTGCTGGAACAGACACTATGGAAAATGGAATGGAGTTCCCTCAAAAAATTAAAAACAGAAATACCCTATGATCTACCAATCCCACTTCTGGGTATATATGCCAAGGAAACGAAATCAGTATCTTGAAGAGATAATCTGTACTCCCATGTTCCCTGTAGCATTATTTACAATACCCAAGTGTGGAAACAACCCGAGTCTGTTAACAAATGAATGGATAAAGAAAATGTCACACACATGTGCATACACACACACACACACACACAGAATATTATTCAGCCATAAAAGAGAAGGAAGTCCTATTATTTGTGACAAGATGGATGAACCTGGAAGATATTAAGCTAAGTGAAATAATTCACACAGCAAAAGACAAATACTGCACAGTATATGTAAAATCTTTTTTAAAAAGTCAAACTCATAGAAACAGAGAGAATGACTGTTGCCAGGGTCTGTGGAGTAGGTGAAACAGGGAGAGGCTGAGGAACAGGTACAAACTTTCAGCTTTAAGATGAATAAGGTCTGATAATCTAAAATGTAACATAGTGACTATGGTTGATACAACCATGTCGCATAACTGAAATTTGCTAAGAGTGTAGAACTCAAGTGTTCTCATCTTAAAATGGTAAATATGTGAGGTGATGGGTGTGTTAATTAACGATGATGGGTATTCTTCCACAATGTATATGTATGTCAAATCATCATGTTATACACCTTAAATACATTACAATTTTACTTGTCAATTATACCTAAATAAAAGGTGAAAAAAATGAGCGTGAAATAAAGCTTTAAGATAAATTAAAAGCTGAGAAACTTTGGGGCGCCTGGGTGGCTCAGATGGTTAAGCATCTGCCTTCAGCTCAGGTCATGATCCCAGGGTCCTGGGATCGAGTCCCACATCAGGCTCCCTGCTCCTTGGGAGCCTGCTTCTCCCTCTGCTTCTCTCTCTCTCTCTCTGTCTCTCATGAATAAATAAATAAATCTTTAAAAAAAAAAAAAGCTGAGAAACTTTGTTACCAGCAAACTTGTGCTACATGAAATGCAAAAGATTTCCTCCAGGCTGATGGAAATGATAACAAATGAAAACTGGACTCTATACAGAGGAATCAAGAACACCAAAAAGGATAATCATGTGGGCAAATATAAAAGACTTTTTCCTCTAATATTTATATTTCTATGTGTGTATGAATACTCACTCCTTCTAAACTTTTAAGAAAGATGAGTGTCTCTTTAAAGAGGATACAAGTAACAATGTATTGTGAGGTTTATAACAAATGTAGAAGTATAATATAAGAGCATAAAGGGGGTAAGTAAATAGAATTACACTGCTGTAAGGTTTCTCTGTCTTTTCTGAAGAGGTATAATTTATATCTTGTAAATAATGTAATTCATAGCAACTAGCAGGGTAACTCAAAGTATAGCTAAAAGCTAACAGAAACAATAGAATGAAATACTAAAAAATACCTGACTAACATAAATGAGGGCAGGAGGGGAAAAATAGAGGAACAAAAAGAGAAGAGATAAATAGAAAACAAATACCAAGTTAGTACATTTGAACCCAGTCATCGCTAATTATAATAAATGTAAACAGACAAACCCACCATGTAAAGAGATTGCCAGGCTGTGTGTAAAAAAAGCAAAATGGAAATAAATTTACAAAGACATACTTTAAACATATAGACACAACAAACAGGTTTTAAGTAAAAGATATCTGAAAAGATAAACATGAAAAAAACATGGGAATGGTTATATTAATATCAATGTAGGCTTTAAGATAGGAATATTACCAGAAATAGAAAGGTAAGTTTTATAATGAAAACGTGTTGATTCACCGTGAAAATATAACAATCCTAAATGTTTGTGCACCCTCCTAATTGGCCTTCAGAAATATATAAAGCAAAAATTCGCAAAACTAAAGAAAGAGGGCACCTGGGTGGCTCAGCTGGTTAGGCGTCTGCCTTTGGCCCAGGTCACGATCCCAGGGTCCTGGGATCGAGTCTCGCATTGTCAGGCTCTCTGCTCAGCGGGGAGTCTCCTTCTCCCTCTCCCTCTGCCCCTCCCCTCTGTGTGCACTCTCTCATGTCCTCTCTCTCAAATAAATAAAATCTTAAAAAAGAAACTAAGAAAGAAAAAAACAGATCTGCAACTACGGTTGGAGATTTTAATACTCTTCACCTATAGACTGATAGAAAAAGAAAAAAATTAGTAAGGATATAAAAGATTTGAACAGTACTATCAACCATCTCAACTCAATTGACCTTTATAAAACACTATATCCAACAACTGTAGAAAGCACACACATTTTTTTTATTTAATTCCACTATAGTTAATAGTCAGTGTTACATCAGTGTCAGGTGTACAATATAGTGATTCAATAATTCTATACATTACTCAGTGCTCATCGTAAGTGTAATCTTAATCCCCTTTACCTATTTCTCCCATCTTCCTTCCCACCATCCCTCTGGTAACCATCAGGTTGTTCTCTATAATTAAGAATCTGTTTCTTGGTTTCTCTTTTTTTTCCTCTTTGCTCATTTGTTTGGTTTCTTAAATTCCACATATGAGTGAAATCATACGGTATTTGTCTTTCTCCGACTTACTTCACTTAGCATTATACTCTCTAGCTCCATCCATGTTGTTGCAAATGGCAAGACCCCACTTCTTCATGGCTGAATAATATTCCATTGTATATACATATCACATCCTCCCCATCCACTCATCCATCAATGCACACTTAGGCTGCTTCCATAAATTGGCTATTGTAAATAATGCTTCAATAAAAAAACGGTGCATGAATTAGTGTTTTTAAATTTGGGGGGTAAATACCCAGTAGTGTGATTATTGAGTCACAGGATAGTTCTTGAGTCATAGAATAGTTCTATTTTTAACTTTTTGAGGAACCTCCACACTGTTTTCTACAGTGGCTGCATCAGTTTGCATTCCCACAGTGCACAAGGGTTCCTTTTCCTCCACATCCTCCCCAACACTTGTTGTTTCTTGTGTTTTTGATTTTAGCCATTTCAACAGATGTGAGGTGATATCTCATTGTAGTTCTGATTTGCATTTCCCTAATGAAGAGCAGTGTTGAACATCTTTTAATGTGTCTGTTGGCTATCTGGAAGTCTTCTTTGGAGAAATGTTCATGTCTTCTGCCCATTTTTTAATTGGATTGTGTTTTTTGGTGTTGAGTTGTATCAGTTCTTCAGGTCTCACATATAGGTCCATGATCAATTTTGAGTTTATTTTTGTGTATGGTGAAAGAAAGTGGCCCAGTTTCACTCTTTTACATGTGGCTCTTCCAATACCATTTGTTGAAGAGACTATCTTTTTCCCATTGGATATTCATTACTCCTTTGTTGAAGATTAATTGGACATATAATTGTGGGTTTATTTCTGGGTTTTCTATTCTGTTCCACTGATCTATGTGTCTATTTTTGCCCCAGTACTATGCTGTTTCGATTACTAGAGTTTTTTTTGTGTGTGTGTTTTTTTTTTTTTTTTTTTTAAGTAATCTCTACACCCAATGTGGGGCTGAACTAAGGATCCTGAGATCAAGAGTCGCATGCTCCTCTGACAGCCAGCCAGGTGCCCCAATTACTACAGTTTTGCAGTATAACTTGGTAGTCCAGAATTGTTATGCCTCCAGCTTTGCTTTTCTTTCTCAAGATTGCTTTGTCTATTTAGGGTCTTTTGTGGTTCCATACGAATTTTAGGATTATTTGTTCTAGTTCTGTACAAAATGCTGCTGATATTTTGATAGGGATTGCATTAAATGTGTAGATTGCTTTGAGTAGTTTAGACATTTTAACAATACTTGTTCTTCCAATCCATGAGCATGGAATATCTTTCCATTTCTTTGTGCTGTCTTCAATTTCTTTCATTAATGTTTTATAATTTTCAGAGTACACGTCTTTCACCTCTTTGGTTAAGTCTATTCCTAGCTATTTTATTATTTTTGATGCAATTGTAAATGGGATTGTTTTCTTAGTTTCCCTTTCTACTGCTTCATTATTAGTGTATAGAAATGCAACAGATTTCTGAACATGGATTTTGTACCCTGTGACTTTACTGAGTTCATTTATCAGTTCTAGTAGTTTTTTAAGCCCACACATTATTTTAAGGGCACATGGAATATTCACCAAAGCCTACTTAATGCTGGGCTATAAAACAAATCTCAGTAAATATCAAAGGACTGAAATCATTTTAAGTATGCTTTTGTAACAAAGGCATTAAAATAGTAATAAGGGGAAGATACCTAGAAAAGTTGAATATATACAAAAGCAACTCACTTCTAAATAACTCATGGGTCAAAGAACAAATTACAAACAAATACAAATTACTGCAAATGATAATGAGAATATAACATGCCTGAATTTGTGGGATGCAGCTAATGCAGTCCTTAGAAGAAAGAAAAAGGAGGGGTGCCTGGGTGGCTCAGTTGGTTAAGTGTCCAACTCTTGATTTTGGCTCAGGTAATGATCTCAGGGTTGGGCTCTGCACTGGTCATGCAGCCTGCTTAAGATTTTCTTTCCTTCTCCCTCTGTACCCTCCCTCCACCCTTGCGTGTGCACACAGGTGCCTGCATGCGCGCTCTCTCTCTCTTTAAAAAAACAAAAGTGGTGCCTGGGTGGCTCAGTCAGTTAAGTGTCTGCCTTCGGCTCAGGTTGTGATCTCGGAGGTCCTGGGCTCCCTACTTGACAGGGAGTCTGCTTCTCCCTCTCCCACTGCCCCTTCCCTCCCTGCCCCCTGCTTGTACACACTCTCTCTCAAATAACTAAATAAAATCTGTAAAAAAAAAAAAAAAAAAAAAAGAGAGAGAGAGAGAGTGTGAGAGAGAGAGAGGAGCAAAGAAAAGAAAAATGTATAAAAACAATGATCTAAGGGGCACCTGGTCAAGTGGTTGCACATCAACTCTTGGCTGGCTGTGGTCATAAAGAGATGTGACTTCAGAGGAAAAATCAGAGAAATTCAATGTTACTGGTTTAGATGGTGTAGGAAGGGAGCCACGAGCAAAGGAATTTATGTGGCCTCTAGAAGCTAGATAAAGCTCTTACCAGAGCCTCTGAAAAGAAATGCAGTCCTACTAACAACATAATTTTATCTCAGTGAGACCCATGTTAAAGTTCTAACCTTACATCTTATCTTGTGTAAGATAAGCCTGTATGTATTGTTTTAGTCACTCTGTCTGTGGTAATTTGTTTCAGCCACAAGAGGAAACTAATATAAAATTCTACATTTATGAATAGGCAATTAATGACTACCAGAGATTTTTTTTTTAATTTTATTTATTTGAGAGAGAGAGAATGAGAGATAGAGAGCATGAGAGGGAAGAGGGTCAGAGGGAGAAGCAGACTCCCCGCCGAGCAGGGAGCCTGATGTGGGACTCGATCCTGGGACTCCAGGATCATGACCTGAGCCGAAGGCAGTCGCTTAACCAACTAAGCCACCCAGGCGCCCAATGACTACCAGAGATTTAAGGAAATCCCATAATAGGAAAGAAGAGGCTCAGATTAACAAAATGATAAATGCAGCTTGGGAAAAAAATTATTCAGTTAGAAAAAAATTTGAAAACAAAAAGGAACTCTTGAAAATGAAAAATAACAGGAAGACAAGCTCCAGAGAAGGGCTAAATGAAAGCTGAAGAAATATCAAGAAAGAGAGATACGAGACAACGAAATAGAAAATGGAAAAGAAAAATAGAGGATTGGCCCCAGAGACTGACTATCTGAATAAGAAGAGAAGCAAAAATGAAAACAAAGAAAAACAAAGGGGAAGAAATCAAATATATCAAGAAAATCTCCTAGAACTACAATGCAGGAGTTCAAGAACTACAGAGTCCATCAGATGAATAGGATGTGGCTGAAAAGAGACCCATCTCAAACCAAGACCCAGAATTTCACCACACTGGTGACAGAAAAGACCCAAAAAAGCTTCAGAGAGAAAAATCAGGTTTCATTCAAAGCATCAAGAATCAGAGTGGGATCAGACATCTCAACAGCACACTGGAAGCTGGAAGACAGCGGAACAACACCTTTAAAACACAGGGAGACAACTTCCAGACTATAATTCCATACCCAGCGAAGCTACATTCAAGCTCGAGGGCAGAATAAACACATGCAGACACCCAAGGTTACAAAATTCACCTCTCACGGACACTTTCTCTGGAAACCAATGGAGAATTTCCCCACCAAATTAGGAAGAGAGAGGACAACATGATTCTCAGAGCACAGGGAATCCAACACAAGATAGAAAAGGAGAACGAGTCAAGAGCTGTACAGCAGATCTAGATCACAGCAAGTCAAAAGGCTCTGGCAGGGGCGCCTGGGTGGCTCAGTCGTTAAGCATCTGCCTGCAGCTCAGGTCATGATCCCAGGGTCCTGGGATCGAGCCCCGCATCGGGCTCCCTCCTCAGCGGGAAGCCTGCTTCTCCCTCTCCCACTCCCCCTGCTTGGGTTCCCTCTCTTGCTGTGTCTCTCTCTGTCAAATAAATAAAAAAAATCTTAAAAAAAAAAAAAGGCTCTGGCAGTTCCTTCTTCACAAAGATGAACTGTTAAGCATACAGGTGTCTCCCGCCTTCCCAAACTTTTAATTATACAACATCACTTTCATGAAAGACCTACATTAGTACGCATTTTTTGCTAACTGAAAGAAATCCGAAGAGGATTTTCCTTTTGACAAAAAAAAAGTAGAAAAGCAAAAATAGCATTCAGCATTTGTATTGTAGTAAGCAGTTGGGAGGCAGCAAACAGCCAAGCAGTGACAGTGACACCACCAGGCTCCTTCCCTGGGAACTACACTAGGTATCTCAGCATCAGGCTGCCAAAACTGTGTCTGAACATCTGCACTTTATTTGGATTTATTTTGTGCATCGTTAGCAAGATGTGTCCTAAGTTATCAGAACAGCCTAAGACAGGTTATTTTGAGGGTCTGGGCACACTAGAAAATATTTCCATATAAATTAATGGTAACTGGTTTTTCGCTTTATGCCGTTTCAGCTTACGTAGGTTTTTATAGGAAAGCTCTTATTTTTGGATAGCGGGGGAAACCTAAAATGTCATTAAGAACGTCTTGTGTGAATTGACTGAGAGAAGATTTACGTAACTGAGTGAGAGTCTGGCTGATAATTAGTGATAAATATATAGGAAACTAACTAGATAAAACAAGAAAGCTGTTACTAATCCTAAAGAAAACAAAAGTTGTACACAAATTGAAAAGAGATCATAGTACACAATAGGGTTTAGGTGTCAATAACTTTTGCCTTGTTAAAATATGCAAACACTTAAAATTCATCTAACTAAACTTACAACACATCTATATAGGAAGGATGGAGGGATAAGAAGTAGACATGTGTGGGTGGTGGATGGTATGTGTGAGAGACAGAGGAGTGATGTATCTACAAGCCAAGAAATGCCAAGGGTTGCCTACAACCACCTGAAGCTAGGACAGTAGCATGGGCCAGTTCCTCCCTTGGAGCCTCCGGAAGGAACCAACCCCACTGACAACTTGATTTCAGGCTCCTAGCCTCCATTTATTTGTTTCAAGCCACCCAGTCTGTGGTACTTTGTTATACAGCTGCCCCAGCAATGAATACGCTGACCTTAAAGAATCTGACCAGCCATCACTGCCATCCTGTACCCACCATCTTCCTGCCACTACTTGAACGTGAGTTTACTCCCATTTATTTTTTTGAAAAGATTTTATTTATTTATTTGAGACAGAGAGGAAGAGAGCACAAGCAGGGGGAGGGGCAGAGGGAGAGGGAGAAGCAGACTCCCCACTGAGCAGGGAGCCCGATGCGGGACTCGATCCCAGGATCCCTGGATCATGACCTGAGCCGAAGGCAGACGCTTAACCAAATGAGCCACCCAGGCGCCTCACTCCCATTTATTTTAAAGAGCAATCCCCCAATATTCTGACAACACAACATGCAAAAAAGCAAAGAATTACCTGCAATAGAAAGTTTAAAAAGTGAAGGACACCTTAACAAAGCAAAAACTGTACTCAGCTTGCTAAATCTTGCCACCCTAATGGTAGGAAAATATCAAAACCAAAATGAGGCAGACTTTAAAGTGCTAGGATACATGAAAAGATATTTTACTTTCTCTTATAATCTTTTCAGTAAGGTTAATATTTACTTAAGATCCCCACCTTTTAATGCTTTATCAAAATTTTTCTCTTTTACAAGATGCTAAGGGTTTTATTGAAATTGCCTTTTGAAACAGTGAAATGAGTTGTGGCTGATTTTATTCTAGGCACCAAGAGGAAATAATGTGCTGCAGAATTTATTCCATTCAGCCCTGAAAACCTGAAATGCAATCATCAATCACAGACTTGCACCCTTTCCTAATGAAAAAAAGATGATTCCTAATATATTTTAGGAACAAGTACTCTAAAACACTCAAATTATGGAAGAAAGAGGCCACCTCAAAGAGTAAAGCAGTCCCTTCACTGGCAAGATTTAAGAGGGATATTAAGAACGGGTTCTCTGAAAAGGAATCGTGTTTATTAGAATGTTAGGCAGAGTTTTCAAATTTTAAATCACAAGCTATTAATAGATTGTGAAATAAATATAATGGGTTATGACTAGTGTATATATATTTTTTTTTTTTTAAAGATTTTATTTATTTGTCAGAGAGAGCAAGCAAGCACTAGCAGGGGGGAGCGGCAGGCAGAGGGAGAAGCAGGCTTCCTGCTGAGCAAGGAGCCTGATGTGGGAATCGATCCCAGGACACTGGGATCATGACCTGAGCTGAAGGCAGATGCTTAACCCACTGAGCCACCCAGGCGTCCCTGACTAGTATATTTTTAGTGGAATTTAATGAAATGGAATAGAATAGAAAATTGTGGGGTGCAAAGCATGACTTATATGCAAGGGCTGATTCATGCAACTTTCATTCATATATTTATCTTATATATTATATATTTTTATATTATATATTATGTTTATATATTATACACACGCGCGCGCGTAAAGTTACCCGTGTATTGAGTTGTGATGCAAACTTTGTTTCTTACTATGGGTCACATTCAAAAAGGTTTGAAAAGATCTTAGCGGGTAAACTGGACACCAAACAAGCAGCCAGCCAGATGAATCCTGCAGGCAGAGAAGACCTGGGCCCAAGGCCTGCTTTAGCAGGTGGAGCTTGGTTGAGACCCGGCTACCCAGAGCACTTTCCAGCACAGGGCCGAGCCAGTGCTGTGGGGAAATCCCACTGTGAGATTACCAGGAAGGAACCCAGAGGATGAGTTCAGTCTGGTTGAAAGTAGAGGGCAGAAGATAGTGTATAATAAAGGCAGACAGAAAACACCAGATAGGCCCAGGCAGTTAATTCAAGAATGAAAAATAATTTATCACTATGCAGAAAAGCATCTCTCATCCTCCCCAAAGTGATTTTGTTTGGCTTTGAAGCCAATTACATTTAAGAGAGATAATAAAGTAATGCCTATGAACAGTGGTCTGTACCAATAATGTTTATTTCATGTCCTTGGGACATAGTTTCAGAGTACTTCTTAAAAAACAATTTGGCACTAAAGCGGAAAAGTCAGTTTAGGATTTTTCTTTGTGAATCATAAAAAGAAATTGCAGGATGTGTTACCTCACATGTTGCCAGAAAACAAAATTAATGAATAAACTAAGTTTCAATTATGAGCCAACCTTGCAAGCTATCATCAACATGCCACGTGCATTAAACACGCCCAAGTTTTAATCTAGAGTTATATTGTTCTGAAAATAAAAGTTGACCCCCACCCCCAAAACTGAATGCAATCCCAGCCTCTGCATCTTTTCTGACCAATGACAGGCCATGGTAAAAAACCAAGAGGAAAAGATTCAAACTGGATTCAGTAATATTCAATATCTCTCCCATGTCAACAAGTTCTCCAAAGAAGGTAAAACAGCAAACTCCCCATTTGGTTTTTCAAAATCATGGCCAAAAGTATAGGGCAGGAAGATATTAAAGTTATTATAAAGTTTTCATAATTATCTGTGGATTTATTCTTATCTTCTCCTTTCCCCAGATTGTTTTCTTCTAAGGGTGAATTTCCTGTAAATGAATCACAGACATGAACTCAAAATTGCTCACTCCATTGTTACAAGCCCGAATGGTTATCCACGCTTCCTCAAGAATCTTTTTCTCTTTTTCTAACTATTTAGAGAAACAGGAGGATTCTCTCAAGCTGATGCTTTCCTCTTGGAGTGCTGCCTGCACGAAGTTTCATTTTGGCTTCAGTTCCACAAAGTAACATGAAGACACCCATGTGGCTATAATACTCTGTCAGGCCCTTGCCTTTTCTTTTCACTCCTGTGATTGCTATTCATTTATTTACTGTGGTAGGCCTACTTTACTTAAATCTGACCTTCTTTGAACTTTCCTTCTACATTTTTCTATCATCAACAGAAGTTATGTATACTGGACTTGAAAGCCTATTTTATATTTGATAAAATCTTTTTTGTGGTGACTTTTTTTTTTTTAAGTCACAATACACTCATGGCAAACAGGAAGTAGCTAAAAATAACACTTGAGAGTTGTGAACTCAGTATCTCCTCTTGGGTTCATAGGCATTTCATACTCAGTATATCCAAAACCAAACCCTTTATTAGCACTCCCCAACAGTTCCAAGTGTTGCCATCTCACTGAAAGGTCTCATCATTCTCTCAGCATCCCATGAAGAAATTCCTTCGTCCTCTCTGTCCTCCAATACAGTTGTCAAGTCTTATACACGCAAATTCTTAAGGCTTTCTGGAACGCAGCATTTCTTTCCATTCTCAGAGCCCCTATTCCGGGCTCTCATCTGGATAAACACAAAGGGCCTCACTGGTCTTTCTGGTTTGACTTCTGCAATCTACTCTCCACATGTGGTCAGAGACTTCCTAAAACACAAAGCTGTCACATGGAGAAAACACCAGCCATTTTGTCTCCTGATGAGAACACAGCTGCCGCCCACGCCTGTATCAGCGCGATCACAACAGTTGGCTAAGGCTTCTAAGCCTAAGTCAGTGTGCAGGGAACAGCAAGGGCCAAGGCGCCCCCAGAGCCACACCATGAGCTACAGTCAGCAACCTCCAGACCGTGGGGAGCTGTGCAGGCCAAAGGTCCCAGGTTCTTCCATAGATAAATTGTAACAAAAATAGATGGAGGAGACATAGCATATAAAAAACAAAAAGGCTTAGTTAACCTTTCAAAACAAGCAAGACTGAACTTGTGCCTAGGGATGCACACCTGAATGAACTATAAAGAAACACAAGAGCAGAATGACTGAAGCCAGGTTAGGCTCCGTGAGGACAGATGGAACTAGGGTTGCGATGGGAGCCCATGGAGGGGCTTCTCAGAATGGCAGGCAAAGTGCTATTTCTTGGTCTGTGCTGTGGTTACCAGGGAGTTTCCTTTAGTTGCTTTATTAAGCTACACGCTTGCCCATATGGTATTTTGTTTCATTTTGCATTGAAAAGGTTAGCGCGCACACACACACACAAACACACACACACACACACACAAATTGGATCATGTCGCTGCCCTGTTAAAAATGTTCAATGGTCTCACAGTGCTTGTAAAGAAAAGTACAAGCTCCTTCCTTCACATGGTAGATAAGGCCTTGTGGCACCTGGCTCTCTACTCAAAGCCTCAACGATTGCTAGTCTCCTCCCTACATTAAATTTTCAGTTCCTCAAAAATACCGTGCTTTCTTATGTCAGGGCCTTTGAACATAAGTTACTTCTGCTTGGAACAATCAAATGCACCCTCTTTCCCCTTCAGTTGGCTGATTCCTATTTGCCCTTCAGGTGGCAGTGGGAAAGTCTTCCCCGATGCTTTAATGTTGGGTCAAGTACCCTTCCATCTACCCATTACACACTGTACTTTCCCAATCACAGCATTTATCATCTGCATTCATATTTATTAGTGGATATCTTCTGTAGGTCAAGGACAAGGCAAGATGTATAACTTGCCCTCAAATTTTCATATCCCCAGTTCCTAGCAAAATGCCTAGAACAGAATAAGTACACAATAAACATAAATAAAATGAATATGTACACCCATTTATTATAAATGAAAATTACCTTTGTTGGCATCAATTTATAACAAAATATAAGCAAATTAATAAAGATAACAGTAACACTATGCTATATACTCTTTCATTAACTCATTTAATGCTCTAAACAACACTACGAGGTCAGTATTATATTCATCACCAATTCATATGTGAGGAAACTGAGCCATGAAGAAGCCAACTAACACGCTCCAGGTCACAGAACCCATAAATGGGATTAGAACGCAGGCAGTCCGCCTCCACTGACCTTGCTCTAATTCCAATAAACCATCACCTCCCACTGCCCAACTAACATCACTACCATACATTTCAAAGATTGAAGCAGGTGGCTTTAATGGGAAAAAATAAAACAAAACAGAACAAAATTCTATTGAGGTTACCTGACAGGGAATACCCATGAATATGATATACATATTAAGATGCTCGATGCCCAGATTTGAGGACCTGGGAAGGAGAGAATAGCAGGTGCAAGGGCACTTCAAAGAGCAGGTAATCTGACTCTCCCGGGAAACTCTGCACTGAGATGTCAAATCCTGACATACCTTTTACTGGCCTCCAACTGGGAAAAGGAACAATATCTCTGTGATTACAGGCTGACGACAGGCAGGTCTTCGGAGCAACAGTGAGGCAGACAAATATGAGTGTCCACGGTGCACAAGGTACCAATCTGATGCAAAGTTATGAAGAGATCCAGGACTTCAGCTCTTTCAATCAAAATAAATACATGCATTCATTCATTTATTAGCATCTTTGTAACCATATATGGCTCTCAGGACTCAAAAGTAAAACATGATGATGGTGCTACCCTCAATAAGCTTATGTGGGGTAGGCAAACAAATAGACCAAGAATTCTAGTACAGACAAAACACCCTATAAGAAGTCTGCATGGTTCCCTTGGCATATCTGAATCACACTGGACAAGGTATGGTTAGAAGCTACAGTCCACAATGTTTCTAGAAAAACATTTTTGGGGGGGCTCCATCTTGAAGATATGTACTCCTGATTAGAGAACCAAGTAGTAAATAACCCAGTTACTACTGCAAACCGACAAATCACATGAACAATAATTGTGGAAACTGAGAAGGGCAACAGGCTATAGAGGAAGGAGAAGTCAAACTGGATCCTAAAGTCTGGGTAGGATTGGAGGGAAAGGAGGAAAGAAAGGGACAGGTACATCTGGGACTCCTGCAAGCAGAAAGGCCAACTCAGCGCTGCTCTGTAAACTTACTGCCGCAAGACTCTGGGCAGAGTTGAAAATGCCAGACAATTTTTTAAATTTTTACCATTTATTTTAGTAAGCTCCATGCCCAATGTGATGCCCAAACTCGAGATTAGAGGAAAAAAAGAAAATTTTTAACTTCCCCAGGCCAAAAAAGGACACCTAAAGAATTCTGATGAAAGAACCACACTGTGAGACAGTGTCTCAAATCCAATCAATCTCCGTGCAGATTCTCTGTCCTAAGTCATTCCTTTTTCTCTCCACCCTCACGGTCTTAACTGTGGTCTTCACTTCCTTCCTGGACTAATATTCTAAGCTTCTACCTAGTTCCCCTCCTCCTGATTCCTCTCCTTCCAAGCAGTCCCACACACAAAGCTTCTAAACCACTGGCTTATGTGGGATAAGCGATGATCTGGCGGCCCCTGACAATGTCTCCTCCTGCTGCCCTAATGCAGAGTATTGACACTGGAAAGGAAAAGGGGAGACGGATGAGAAAGTCTGTGGTAAGCATGGCTAAAACACGTTTCCTTAATGGAAATGGCAGAAGGACATGAAGAAATAAAAAGCCATTCTGAAGATAACTAAGGTAAAATGAACTACCAGGCTTATAAGAGACCCCATGGGCATACTCATGTCATTATCACTCTCTAGGAGTTATAAATATTTGCATAGCATATATTTGCATAGCATATATCTTCTTAGGAAGAATCTAATGTCAGCAAGACCCTACATCTTAGTAGTATTAGAACTCAACAGTTAGGGGCACCTGGGTGGCTCAGTCGTTAAGCATCTGCCTTCGGCTCAGTCATGATCCCAAGGTCCTGGGATCGAGCCCTGCATCGGGCTCCGTGCTCCTCAGGAAGCCTGCTTCTCTCTCTCCCACTCCCCTGCTTGTGTTCCCTCTCTCGCTGTCTGTCTCTCTGTCAAATAAATAAATAAAATATAAAAAAAAAAAAGAAAAAGAACTCAACAGTTATTGGGCACCTGGGTGGCTCAGTTAAGCATTTGCCTTCAGCTCAGGTCATGATCTCAGGGTCCTGGGGTTGAGCCCCGTGTCATGTCAGGCTCCCTGCTCAGTGGGGAGTCTCCCTCTGCCCCTTCCCCCCAGCTTGTGCTCGCCCTCTCTTCTCTCAAATGAATAAATAAAATCTGGGAAAAAAAAGAACTGAATAGTTATTTTACCTAATAGATAAAGCCAACTTTTAAAAAAAATGACTGTGAAGCATCATTGGAAGAGAATAAAGATACACACAGAGCACCTGCCAATTAGTATCTTCCCTCAAGATAAGGGGCAAGAAATGCACAAAATTCAAACCTCATGCTTGGTAAGTTTTTCATATTAGAAACATTTAAGAGCCAGATTGTTAAGACTATGTGGAACATTTGTGTTACCCTTGTTTGTATATATGGGGTGAGGGACTCTGACTTAGAACCCTATCAAAAGAGGGACAAAGATTCCCCTGGCCTTAAGCACAGCTCTCTTTGGGCACTCTGAAAGCCCATGTTATACTTAAGAAGGCAAAGTGACACTAAAAGGGCAGGAGGCAGGAGAGAGAGGGTCACTCATCGCCAATACTGACTCTCAGAGTCAAACAAGAGATCCCACAAAGAAAATTTACTTTGGATTTCTGCTCACTTGTGTATGATTATAGCTGCTGTAAAACATCTTAAATTTGTTGTTAGAAAGAAGCATTGTTAAAACCACTTTATCTTCACTTGCGTTTGAAATAGATGGAGAACACTTTGCTTGTCATGTACTGAACAATCATACTTTAAAGGAGATGGTCAGCTAACCCACACACCTGATGTTGCCTCTCAATTAGCAACTCTTCACAAGCTTCCCCTGGCTATGGGTCACCTGACCTCAATTTTCACCCAATGGCTCCATTTATTATTATACAGCAACAATCTGCCTATTAAATAGCCCTCAAGAAGAGAATTCCCAGTGGCTAGGTTCCTAACATGTGTTTCCATAATGATCATCAGCCTGGCTAGCTCAATAGAGCATGAGACTCAGTCTTGGGGTTGTGAGTTTGAGCCCCACATTGGGGGTAGAGGTTACTAGAAAAAAATAAAATAAATGTAGGATCTCTTTAAAAAAAAAATCTGACCATCCTAAAAGCCTATAGTCATCAGTTTTAGTCTTCTATTTCCAAGGTAAAAGGGGGTCACTTCTTTTAGATTACAGAATGAAAAGAAGAGAGAAAAAGGCAAAAAGAGAGGCAGGGGGAAGGGTAAAAGGAAGGAGAAACAAGAATGAGAAAAAGTTAGGGGAACTGGGGGCTGGGTTTTCTGAGAGCCCAGCATTTGTCTCCCCAGGTTCACTGGATGTGTTTCCTGGAATCCAATGGTTTCCAGGTGCATTCTGGGCTAAGCCTCCCAGTCTTCACCACTGTTAAGGTCATGAGAGGAAAACCTGATCTTTTCACTCACGGTGTTGGGGCTCCACATGTGGGGACCTAGCTACACCTCCCCCTTCCTTTGATTCCCAGCCTTAACGAACAATTCAGAAAAGTAAAAAGTCTGCGAAACAGCTGTAGGGAACTGTACTCGGAGCCCAGCAGGGGCATGCTGAGAAAGACAGGCACACACTTCATTTTGGAATGTACAGGAATGAAACGGATTGGTTCATTTCCATATGCCAGAGGCTTTTCTTTTCTTTTTTTTTTTTTTGTCTTTTTCTCTCTCCTTCATTTTACCTTATTATTTTATTTTACTTTATTTTCCAAATACACTCTCAGATGTCACTGTCCAGAAGTCTGCAATCCACAGGCAAGGATTTAGTACTCAGTCAGCTGCAAATGAAAGTACAATTACTTCTCTGTCTGAAAGTTCAGCTTTCTTTGTTTCCCCCACCAGTGATTTCCTGTGGCTGAGACTGGCTCCAATGCGAGAGTGAAGTAATTTCTTTCCTCTGTGATTTATTTTCTGACAATCAGTAAGCAAAACTACTATAAAGAAAGGAGGAAAGCATGATTCAGAATGAATCCTTCTCAAAAACACAACTCCAGAGTGACAGAGCAGGTAAAACAGAGTACTGTGTATCAAGAAACTTGAGAATCAAGCTCCACGTTCATACCTATTTCTGTGTCGTGCCAGGTACATAATGCTAAGAGCTTCACATGCATTATCTCACCGCACGGGAAGGATCATCCACATTTTACAGATGAAGACACTGACGTTTACAGAGGTTAAAAAATCTGCCAAAGGATGCATGGCTAATAAAATGGGAGAGTCAAGGCTCAAGCACTGCTCAGCCTCCAAAGACCATTATTCGAGGGCCGTTCCCCAGGGTTTACAATGCTTGGACAAAAGCCTGTTGCCTGGAAATGCACACAGGATAACTAGACGCTATCAACTAGAGCTGAATATATCCTTTTTGTTACAATCCTATCTTCAGTCTCTTGTAAATGCATTCATCTCTTCATATGATTAAGTAAAATAGACTCAACTGAGCCTTTCTTAAGTGCTTCGGGATCCGTAGTGTTTTCCAATAATCATTTGAGTTTTTTGCTTCTTTTGCTGGTTTTTAGTTCTAGATCACAGCAAGAACTTCCTGAGGAGTACAATGGCATCCATCACAAGCTTGAGTGAGATACACGAAGTACAGGGAGGCTTCCTGATACGTATGCAAGATTCTACTGAAAGATTAAGCTAGACTAGGGGGAAAAATGGCCTGTGGCTAAACCATAGATCCATCCCTTCCACCTCCACCAGTATTTCAATGAACTTCACTTTGGAGATGCTTTACCCAGGGATGCTATAGTGTTCATTCATTCACTCACTGGACAGAAGTCTACTTAATGCTGTGCTAAGAAGTGGAGGATCCACATGCGAGCTAAAGCCACAACCTTGCCTTTAGTCTGGTCTGGCACAAAAAACAGACTCACTGGGCACCTGGGTGGCTCAGTCAGTTAAGCATTTGCCTTCTGTTTTTAGGTAATGATTCCAGGGTCCTGGGATCAAGCCCCACATCAGGCTCCCTGCTCAGCGGGGAGTCTGCTTCTCCCTCTGCCTTCCCCCCCCCCCGCTTGTGCATGCGCACTCAAATAAATAAAATCTTAAAAGAAAAAAAAAACAGCCTTGTGCAACCCATCACATATGCGCTGTAGGGATGTTCATGAGACTGTTGTGAAGGTTCTTCACAAAAAAACCAGGAGATATTTCTGTTACTTGGGTCAAGAGTAGTAGTTCTATAGAATAACTGATCTGTTTTTGATCCCATGGACACTCTACACTTCAAAATTTACTGAGCCTACTCTTTTTTTTTTTTTTAAAGATTTTATTTATTTATTTGACAGAGACACAGCGAGAGAGGGAACCCAAGCAGGGGGAGTGGGAGAGGGAGAAGCAGGCTCCCCGCTGAGCAGGGAGCCCGATGCGGGGCTCGATCCCAGGACCCTGGGATCATGACCTAAGCCAAAGGCAGATGCTTAACGACTGAGCCACCCAGGCGCCCGGAGCCTACTCTCTTTAGAGCTAAACAATGCAGGGCCCCCTTTGGCCCACTCATGGTCTGTGAGATGCAACATTTTAGCAACTGTCTCATTCCTAATTTAGCTGATGTCCCCAACCTTTTCCTTCCCTTTTCTTTTTCAGCTACTTTTAATTTGAATCTTATATTTTGTTTCCTTAATCTTCTGGGGGAAATGTATAGTAGAAATAAGTAAATAAAAATATACATATGAAATTTTTAGGGAAGTAGAGTAATATGCGCTGAGTCCCCAAACTCCAAAAATTGACTTTTTAGATATCTTTTAAATCTCTACTAAGAACTGCTTTTATTGTTTTCCTACCTTAAAGTTTAAGCTTTTGGGGGGGGGCTAATGGAGAACATTTATTTGGAGTCTAGCTGTGTTCTTTTTTAACTATGTAAGGTCTGAAGGCAGAAATCAACCATTTACACATGAGAGTATCCCCATATGCCAACTGACATATGCAGACCTGCTCTAGTGACTAGGTGACATTATATAAAAAGTGAATTCACTTTAAGTGAATTAAAATGCATCTTCTATTTTTACCAGCTCTAGATGTATGGTCTCAGCTCATTAAGCTTTCTTCAAGTGGCTGCATATTAAGTTCTAATCAAGCCTTTATATAAAATGGCCAACTGCAGCCCAAATCCTAGTTCTCATTTGGAAGATGAGATCTATAGGGGTCCAAAAAAAGGCTATTCATTCAAAGGTTAAAGACATTTTTGGTGGTGCTGAAAATGATTTGCCACTTTACATGTAAGTCAGAATGATTATCTTTTTAAATTTGATTTTTAGAACTAAGTTAAGAACAAACTTAAATTACTGTTAATTTTACTTTATGAAGAACATGTGAGCCTTAGCAGAAGTCAGAAGAACAAAGGAGTGTGTGAGCGAGGATGTGGCATCTCTGCAAAGGCACACAGACAGGACCCATCTTTCTGTGGTGCCCGATCATCGGGGTGCCAGGAGATACACGCAAGTGTAACGCTAAAAGAAGAAAGAAGTTTTGCATGCTATTGTTTTTCAATCACTACTATCCTCACGATCAATCTTCCAGATTCCCTTTCTACTTTGCAGTACATGTCACATAAAATGGACATATAACAGGATCAGTATATTAGACAACATTTTCCTTTAACTTTTCTTTTACAATGGCCCAAGAGCCTTAAATAAGTGAATATATAGATGTTACCTTTTAGCTCTTTACTTACAAAATACTCAAACGAAAAATGAACCATATTAATACATGTGTATGCATGTCTATCTCAGATGTACTTCTTCTTAATACCAGACAAAAGACACATCACTGTTACATTCCACTAAGCCTTCTCCATTGGCGTTACCATCAGATTCTTATATGCATTAAAAAAGGGCCCTAGGAAGCATCACTGAGCATTTTAATGGAACAAAGCCAAAAGGGAAATTCTGTGAGTTAAACAGATGTTCTAGTTTAGAGAGGCATTTGAACAAAGATGAGTAAAATCTCCAAATAAATCCCAAATACTATTTCCTTAGAGCCTACATATATTGTTATAAGCCAAACAGGGTCTAAGTACTGAGTTAATACTAATAACAATACTTATCATTAATGTCATTATTCTTATGTACCGAAGGCTTACTAGGTGACAGGAACTATGCTGAGCACTTTCCATCAACTTGTTTAATCCTCCTAATGAGGCTGTGAGGGAGATATTGCTGCTATTGCCACTTTACATATCAGGATGCTAAGGCACAGACAAACTAAGAACGTCTGTCTGACGTAACACAGCTGAAGAGTGGAAAGCTGAGATTCAAATCCAGGCAGTGAGACTCTGGAGTTAGTACTTTTCTACCGCTTCAGGGTGCAGCAAAATGAAACAAACCTTTAAGTCATGAATGAAACTGAGGAAACCTCTCACTGAGTGATCCTTATACTCATTTCTGAGAAGAGGGCACAGCCCTAGTTTAGGTTTCAAATACCCAAGGTTTGCACTCCTCACTCTGGGGGCGACTTGTACAATTTCTGGACTATCACTGCATCTTTGAATCCCCGGTACCCAGCCTAGTTCATGACACACAATAGATACTCAGTAAAAGTTAGCTGATTGAATGAGTGAGTGAACACAATTTAGTCACTGGTTTTAAAAGGAGTAGAAATGCCCTTCAAGGACAATGGCAAATGTATTCCGTCTGATAAAGCCATTGTAGGAAGCTTTCTAAAAAACAAATCTATGATATTATTGATCTCTTTGGTAAATAAGAGCTAGTTCTGTTTTTTCTCTGAAACCAATATAGGTGAACTATATCCTACCACAGTGACAACATCCACAATATACTTCTCTGTGCATTGTGGGAACATATGATTTAGTTGATTTAAACAGGGATAGCTGAATTATAAAAACATTTAAGTTGTCAAAATGTGATTACGTTCAACTACAAATCTAAATGAAAACACAAGAGTCTAGGGGTTGGGTGTGGTAGCTTTTTAAAAAGTTAAAATTTCCAGGGCCTGGGTGGCTCAGTTAAGCGTCTGCTTCTGGCTCAGGTCACAATCCCAGGGTCCTGGAATCAAGTCCCACATCAGGCTCCCTGCCCAGCGGGGATTCTGCTTCTCCCTCTTCCTCCGCCCCTCCCCACCACTCGTGCTCTCTCTCTCTAATAAATAAAATCTTTTAAAAAAAAGTTAAAATTTCCATAAAATTATTTAAAAGTAGAACCTAGTAACAGTACTTGCCAAGACAAAATGTTCCAGTAGCTCCACTTTTTCTGCTAAGATCACTTCTGGCACTAGAAACCAGATGTAAAGGTAAATTTTCCATTTCTGACCTTCAGCTTCAAGGAGGTCAAGAGAAAGAAGTCAACTGTTCAGCTCTATTAAATCACAGACGGACTTTTCAGTGACCAGATAATAGCATAGAGTTATACCTATTTTTATCAATACTGCCATGAATATAAAGTACTAGTCTTCTGGCAAATTTATACATACCTCCAATAACCAGTAAACCTCAACTTGTAGAAACAATATGGAAACCACCATTTTTGTTTGAAGTTATTTAATTTTCCCTTCTTTTATCCTAGGAGTCTAATCCTCTCTAATAATAGCATTCATTCAAGTTGGTATTTATACTCCTGAATGATTTATAACGTTTGCACTGGTTTTGTGTAATTCTCTTAATGTTACTGTATTTGTGTTAAAAAAAAAATCTCCATGAAACAATGGTACTTCACAGTTAGCTATGAAGTGAAACAGATGGCTTTATACATTAACTATTCTCTGGAACATTTTCATCAGTATCTTAATCTGACAAATTTAACTTCTCTATCTAAAAAAGGACTTTAAAAGAAAAAGTAGCTTTATAGGCAACGGAGGTTTTTTCCCTCAAATATGTAATGGTTGCCATTTTTAACCAATTACACAATGTCAAGTAATTATAACATCCGATAATATAATCTTGTAGTTCAAATATCAAATAAATTCTCATACATCTTTTATTATCTTTCTTGGTGTCAGGAATAGAGTAAAATCAGTTAATTAGAATCAAAATCAGAGACTACTGCATACATGGCTCAGCTGTGAAACAAACCAAATAAAAAGGTTCTTTCAACCTAAAATATTATAAACTTCAAATTAGTATACATATCTAACAGCAAGTCTTTTTTTTAAAGATTTTATTTATTTATTTGAGAAAGAGAGAGACAGAGCACAAGCAGGGGGAGAGGCAGAGGGAGAGGGAGAAGGAGACTCCCCGCTGAGCTGGGAGCCCAATGCGGTGCTCAATCCCAGGACCTGGAGATCATGACCTGAGCCAAAGGCAAACGCTTAACCATCTGAGTCACCCAGGCACCCCACAGTAAGTCTTAAAAATTGAGCTCTGGTATGGATTTAATGCCAATTCTTCCATAATCTTCTTCACTAAGAAATTCCAGAAAATCCTTCAAACTCCACAAGCAAATAGCATTATCAGTTTGGCAGAAATTTAGGAAAAATTAAATTTCATTACCATATTGATAGAATTCAGGAAGGTTGCAAATTATCATTCTTCACTCCTATGACATGTGATATGTAACTCATCACAGCATTAAACGCATTCACTGATTTTTCTAAGCATTTAAAAATGAGCTGTCTATAGCCCTATAAAAAAGAAGCTTCTGTAATTTTAAAAGGATATTTCATAGAGTTTGTAATTTTTTTGGTGCAACTGTACCATGAATATGTATTAAAACATAATTTGGGTAAGAATACCTACAGAATCCCTAATCAACCCACCCCATATCTTTTTGGGAGTAAGTAGACATATTCATTATAAACAAATAAAATAAATTTAAGCTAATCAAAAAGGGACAGCAAGCTTGTTTCCAAATCTTGGAACATCTGAAGATAAATTATTATATAGTTAGAATCCCTCACATTTTCCTACAGGTTTGGGCAGTTTGGTAGTTACTGGATAAGCTCTTGTTTATAAATTGGCAGTTAATCCTATCCCAATCCTTTTTAGCTCCTGATTGTCATAAAGTTTAAATAAATCTTAATTAGCTAAAATCTCTTGCTGGCAGATGGTTTTAACCACTTGCGGGTCAGTAAGAACCTAAAGCCAGATGACCGTAATACATGCTTGTTAACCACGGAGGAAAGAATTCTCAACAATCGAGATAATAGTATTTACTCAACGCAGCAAATTCTGTTTTCTTTGGCGAGGTTGTATCTAAATATTCTCCTGCTAACTTTAAACACGGACATTACTGAGTCTTTTGAAACTATGAGCCATTCATAAGCTGCTAACCCCGCAGATAACAAGGAACCCCACCCCTTCACTCACACACGTATGTGAGAATCTGGCCTCTAAGATTTCAGTGTGTATAAATTCAGTTTCTTTAAATTGCAGAGTGGGGCGCCTGGGTGGCTCAGTCGGTTGAGTGGCTGCCTTCGGCTCAGGTGGTGATCCCGGGATCGAGCCCCGCATCGGGCTCCCTGCTCCGCGGGAAGCCTGCTTCTCCCTCTCCCACTCCCCCTGCTTGGGTTCCCTCTCTCGCTGTGTCTCTGTCAGACAGATAAGTAAAATCTAATAAATAAATAAATAAATTGCAGAGTTGATACAGTAAGAAGAAAAAGACAAAAATCTACCAACTAGGCTGAGCAGCCATCCGCTCCATGTAGTCTTTGGCCATGTCTCGGGCTTCCATGTTCTCAGGATACAGCACGCAAAACATGGCCAAGGCGCCCAAGTTGTTGCCGTAAATTTCATTCCAGCGGGCGCTGTAGTCCTTGGGGTCCCAGGGAGGGAGGTATTCCAAGGGGCTGGACAGCATGGCGTGCACGGCCTCGGTGAGCCGGGCGGCTATGTGCTCGTGGGAGCTGGCCGCCTGCAGCCGGAGCTCCGCCACCTCCGCCCCAGAGAAGTACAGCATCGGGTGGCTGTCGTAGTCGGCATTGGTGAAGGGAATCATGACTTCCGGGTTCTCGTCGGCGATGGAAGCTGACGCCAAGCAAAACAAACATATGAAAAACACACTGGGAGCCCCCCGTGTGTGAGTCCTCATCGTGGCATCAGATCTCCAAAGCTCCAAGGCAGCCAAACCATCTTCGAAAGATCCTATAGGAGGAAAAAGAAAAGAGGGTGTCAACCAGGGGGACATGACAAAGTAGGAAAGACAACCTTGCTTACTGGGAGAGGGTCTAAATATTAAAAACTAAAGCTTAGGAATTTAGATTTTTTTAAAAAAATAATAAAAATTTGAGCTAGGAAGAGACTTAACTAAAACCTAATAATTTAGTCACAGGAATAAAACGCACAACATAAGGAATACGGTCAATGATATTATTATAACAGCATTGTACGGTGACAGACAGTAGCTGCACTTAAGGTGAACATAGCATAATGTACAAACTTGCCAAATCACTAAGTTGTACACCTGAAACTAATATAACATCGTATGTCAACTATACTCAAATAGGGGCACCTGGGTGGCTCAGTCGGTTAAGCGTCTGCCTTCAGCTCAGGTCATGATCTCAGGGTCCTAGGATCGAGCCCCACGTGGGGCTCCCCGCTCAGTGAGGAGCCTGCTTCTCCCTCTCCCTCTCCCTCCACCCTTGCTCATGTTCTCTCTCTCTCTAATAAACAAAATCTTTAAAAAAAAACTATACTCAAAAAATCTAATAATTTTATTAATTACTTAATCAAGTAAACATGATACTTCACACATGTATTCATTGAGGAAAACAGAACTCTGGACTTAGGGAAACCATATAATATTTGCTCAAGTAGGGAAGACAAACTCTCCTTGGCATTTTTCTCATATTTTAGAACTCAAAAAAGTTTAAATCTTATGTCATTTTTTTAGACATTAACATGAAAACCACAATAACCAAAAGCTGGTGGTGAAATTTGTCTGAGAATCTGAATGGACATTAGGAAAAAAGAGAAAATCCTGTCTTTCTTAATTATAGGCTTCCATTACTCTGGCTTCTCCCGGCTTCCTAACATTCTACATTCTGAAGCAGGGATTAGGATCAATACATCTGTAAGAGTGTAAGCAGACAAAATATTATGAGTAGAGCTATATCCTCTTTGTGTCAGCAGAAGGTGGGGACAGAGAAGACAAAAGCAGGGTAACCGATGGCCAAGCCCATGCATTCCCTGGGCTGACATCAGCAGGTGTGTATTGAAAGGCCAGACAAGGGGCTGCCAGGACTAGAAACGGACAGGCCCTCATTCAGAAAATAAAATCCCAGAATCAAAAGGCTGAAATAACACGTGTGCATTTTCCCCTTATTATTTGAAACTGCTGCCTACTTTTTCATTTTGCATATGGGATTTTGGCGTCATTCAGTAAGTCAGACATTGAAACCAAGCTCATATTTTCTTGACTGCTTAACTTTCTTAAAAATCCTTTTTTTCAGTGGCACAGATTAAAAGAACATCTTTCAAATACAAGAATATTTTTAAAAAAGAGAAAAGAAAAAAACCAAAAAACCTCAGCCTAGTCTGTGTCCCACATCTGGGATAAAGCAGGCATAAAATCCCCCAGAGGAAAGTCAGGGAATTCTTAAAATTCTTCAGAGGGGAAAGGTTATAGAAAGCAGACCAGAAAAAGACAGTTTTATGTAAATAATGAACAGTAGTTTTCAATTATTGAAGAGAGAAACTGATGGAGAAAAATCCACCTCCCCAGCTGAACACAAACTATTTTTCTAAGGAAAAGCTGCCTCGTCACATTCATAAGAAAGAAAACCAAAGATGTAACATACAGTGGAGATCAGTCCATATTCTCAACTTGCTGTATCTCCAAGAGAAAGGCAATATGGCATCACTTATGGGTACTGCCATTAATTCTAGTATTCTTCATATTTCTGAACGTATTTTAGACTATATTTTTATACATACACACATATATGAAACTCAACGGTAGCAAATTTTTGTATTTCAAGAGTCAAACTTGTGATTAATAAAAAAAAACTGGTATAGCCACGCTAAAATATATGAAATAGAAATAACTCTTGGACTCTACTCATATTATGTCTAGCACCCAAAGCTTCAAGGCGGCTGGCTAGACCCTTCAAGGTCAGAGACCTGGCCAAAAGAAATAGTCCTCCGTGGCTATGTCTGAGGTGGGGTGTGGTCTCTGGCAACACAGAGACATGGCTGGGTCTAAAGTAATGCTGAGTCCCCACCACCCCCACCTCCACCCCGAAGTTTATTATTTTGCTCTTTTCATTGGACATTCATGCAAACAATTAAAAAAAAAAAGCCTGCCTATATTAAATCCCCCAAAGTCTAAGATTGGATGTTATCAATGGAATTAACACCGTGGAGGGTTTTTAGGCATCTAAAAGGAGGATGAATTGGAAGTTTCCTCTTTAATTGATCCCTACGTGGATAGTATTGAAGAACTTTTCTCAGCTACTGGTTTTTGAATCTGTAGCTCACGTTCCAGGTATTTGTGGGAGGCTGGATTTTGGGGGGATGGGTGAGAACCCAGAGGGAGACTGGAATTTCTCTGTCTCAGATCCTGTACCAACATTCCCTAAAGGTAGCTAAAGCCTGATCAGTTTTACTCTCTCCCTCCTCCCGTATGCATCCCGTCCCATCCTGTACCCAGGTCCAGAGTCACTGAGGTACTGGGGGCTGCTGCAGAGAGGACTCATGCTGTGATCCCAGCCACTTCTGCCACATTGCTTCCTGTTACGTAGGTCATGCCTGAGTATGTTTAAACAGGAAGAGTTGCTCCTGAAGCACAGAACCTCATTAACATGTTGATTTGGGAATCATGCCACCTCAATATGCCAACTGTTATTGAAGGTTCCCTCGTTACTGCTTCAAATTCACGTGAGGGTGTCAGGGCAGCAAGGCTATGAGCTACCACGCATTTAAAACATAAATTCTTATTGGGATACCATGTGGGCCAGTGCAGAACCCACAGAAATTCTACAGAACAATCAGGCACACAGGCCGCCTGGGAAGAAAGGGCCGGAGCATTCATCATGTTACAGAGTGTGTTGCCTTCCTATTATACTGCACTCAACTCACCCAGCCTCCACTGCTCTCCCGCGATTAAGGCCTTCGTTGATCTAGCCAAAGAGTTCATTTGTTCCGTATCTGGCACATACCAGTATCACATGGAACTGTTTGGGCTGTTTCTATGCTGTGCCTCACAATAGGACTTAGCACTGTGCTCAACAAGGAAAAGGCAGCTCACAGATGCTGGCTAAACTCAATTAACCCTTGGACTTAGGTGCTGGCAGAGTAGACATCATCACTAAAATGAGCAAGGAGAAACTTTATTCCCCCTTATTTGAAGCCAAAGCAAGTTCTGAATTTTTCAGAAAAATATTTCTGCTAGGAAACTAATAGAGGAAAATACTCACAAGGCCGAGAAACTTCTATAGCCTAAAAACAAATTTCAAAGAAAAAAAAAGAAGGGCACCTGGGTGGCTCAGTTGGTTAAGCAACTGCCTTCGGCGCAGGTCATGATCCGGGAGCCCTAGGATTGAGTCCTGCATCGGGCTCTCTGCTCAGGGGGGAGTCTGCTTCTCCCTCTAACCTTCCCTCATCTCATATACTCTCTCTGTCATTCTCGCTCTCTCAAATAAATAAACCTTTAAAAAAAAAGAAAGAATTAACTTAATTAAAGTCTAACCCAAACTTTAGGCTGATAACCTAAAGGGAGACATCTACCATCTTAAATCTGTCCAGAAAATTACCCTGAAAAGCCCCCATTTCCAGTCTTTGGGTTTCCCTCTCGAAACTTCTACCCTCAGCCTTCTGCATACCACTCTAGAGCGAAGAGCTGAAATTACATGAAAGGAGTGTTTCTCACGATCATTTTAGGTGGACCATGGATGGACACGTTTTATGCCAACTTATCTTAATGGGAAAATTATCACCGGTACATCTAACCGGAGATTTCAACAGAGACACAAAGTTCCTGTTCAAAACACATTTACATTTAAAAGTTAAAAAAAAAAAATAAGTAAATGGATAGAGCAAAAACTGTTGAAAGTGGTAGCTGAATGACTAAAGTTTGGGAGATGCTGAAATGCTAAGTAAAACAATGACCACTGAGTTTACCAGAAGGGCCAACTCTGACTCTCCCACTGCCCCACCACACACACACACACACACACACACACACACACACACACACACACGTTGAACAAGTCTGTACTTTCAGATGTCTGTGGGTGATCTCTCAAGCCACTCTCCCCCTAGTTCATGTGTTACAGACAGAGCAGAACACTGCCGACTCCCTTAAATCTTTAGGTTGCACTTGGCGCAGCTCAAGAGCATGGCATTTTCAATATGGCAACATCATGGGCAATCCCCGGCAGCTGCCACAAATATTTCAGTTTACCCACAAATCAATTCTCAGGATGTTTTTGAATGACTCTATGGAGCCTCATTTCCCCTAAAAGCCTTTCCTCTTCTCTTCCATTATAACACACTAACTTTCCTTATCTAGTTTTCCTTCCCATTTTTCTGTCTCACTCTACACAGCCCAGAAAGCAAAACGTTCCTAAATTTTCACCTCATCAATAAGTATAATATAGTCATTTAAGAATTACCTGTCACTACCAGATAATTGAGATAGCAATTTGATCATCCCCCTGCCTGAATGCCCAGCCTGTACCGGCAGCAGTCCAAATCTGACAGTATGCTTAGGCCAAGCCAAATAATACAAAAAGCATTTAACAAGATGCCTGAATTCTAATTAAGTAGGTCCCCACAAAGCAACAATAAGCCTAAAATTATTTTGCTTTAATCCTGGTTCCAACAATCCACTGTAGCGATTATGACTGCTGACACAGAAATTTTGGTGAAATGCTTTTCACATATTTGATCTTTTACTTTATAATAACTTGATGTGACAAACAGTATTAAGAGTTAGTGTCTAGTGACACTCTAACAGTATCTTAGAGGCAGAACTAGAACCCGATCTCTTAAATCCTAAGCCAACATTCTTTTCTTTAACCAAGTTTTTAACAATATTCAGTAACATTAAAGTTCCCATTTTTGCCATCCTTACACAAAGAAAGCACAGAAAGAATATGCTCAGGAGGAAAAGAACTGAAAACTAGACTAGTAACATCAAGTTTCAAAAATGAAGTAGGTTTCCAAATGGTCACACGGTAGCACAAAAGTTCTTTCAATTTCCCTGGCTTTAGAAAATATAGAAAGTATAAGGATCGAAGAGTGACATTACCCTGTAGAAAGTAAAAGATGTCCCAAATGAAGATGGATTAAAAACACTCTTACAGCATGTGTCAAGTCTAAGGAGCACAGCATTATGATTAACACTGGGCATGGAGAGAAGAAAAAAATCCCTGCTCTGCTGTCTGCCAGTTTTGATCAACGACTCCTACTCTCAGAGTCTCCATTCTCTCATCCATAAAACGATCCCAACTTCACAGGGTGATTAAATATTATGTGATGCACTGAGCAGAGAACCTGACATGAAGAGCTCTATAAATATTTTTAATAAAAGGGAAGACGTTTCAGACATGCACAATTATATTAACTTAGCCATAAAATATTTTTTTGAAAAAAACTAAATACTATAAGCAAAATAAGGAAATCACAGACGGTAAGTGACCAGGGAAGGTCATGTCACCTTTTAGAAACTCAGCTGAAACTCAAACACAATGCTCCTGACTCTTTTTTTTTTTTTTTTAAGATTTTATTTATTCATTTGACAGGGGCAAGAGAGGGAACACAAGCAGGGGGAGGGGGAGAGGGAGAAGCAGACTTCCCGCCGAGCAGGGAGCCTGATGCGGGGCTTGATCCCAGGACCCTGGGATCATGACCCGAGCCGAAGGCAGACGCTTAACGACTGAGCCACCCAGGCCACCCCTGCTCTGACTGAGCCACCCAGGCCACCCCTGCTCCTGACTCTTTAACACATCATTCATTAGTAAGCTCAACACTTACTAGAAAAGAAAGCATATAACCACTGAGATTTTTCAAATATTTGTCAGGGGTTTTGCCCTCAAAGAAAAGAGTAATTATTAAATAAACGATATCTGAGTTTGACTGCCTCCCAAGGCCCATAATTCTTGGTGTGTAAAAGGTGGACTGCTTCTTGCTATATTCTTTCAAAAGTCCCAGTGATACAACAGGGCCTGGAAAATAAAATCTCTGGCTGGAGAGTGTTTCCTAGTAATAAATTTATATGACTGAAGAGGGACATGAGTACTTGGGAGATATCTGATGCCCTTGCCTGAACTGATAAGGTAACCTCAAGAGTCTGGAGTTAGCTCAGGCAACGTCAGCAGTATCTCAGCTGATTATCCTGGATGTGCTATCTGATGTTAATAAAACCAAAATCCTCCTCCCTCAACATATATAAAACCAGAAATGTCACTGCATTCATTTACAAGAAATACAACTATCAAGCAGATTGGGAAATATTTCCTGGTTTCATCAGAAAACCACACAGGTAGTAAAATTATTTGATAATTGCCTGGTGAGGGGCCTTGGGCTTGGGGCAACTCAACCACTCAAGATCACCGCCATAACTCCCTTGAAAGGAAGCTGTGTTGTCAGCATCTGTCACAGATGCCCTTGGGATGTCATTAAAAACAAAAATTTTTAAATTGAACTGTAATGACATTTAGGAAAGAAGAGCAAAATGTACATACCCCACAGCTCCTGCCACCACCCCCACCAGGTTTAGCTCAAGAGTACCTGTTCCTGTTTGCCCAAGCCAATGGACAGACCCAGTAGTCAGTCACCTGACGACAACAGTTAAATATTTCCCACACTAGAACCGGATGTGCCCATATCCGTGAAGGGCTAAAACATAAAAGAGTCCTGCAAACCAGACAACAGAATGCCCCTGACTTCAGATCCTCCTCCCTGGAAAATGGATAGGCGCTGTAGAAGTTAGCAACTACGACTCCATTGAAACCCAAGTTTCCTCATCTTTAGGCCTCCAATCAGGTTTCAGGCAAACTCTGATGCACTGAGAACACTAACATATCTTAACAGAACTGCACATTTCCTTCTCTGATCTATTTTAGGATTTAACTCTCAGAGAAATCTATTTCTAAGTATTTGAGAAACATCTTGCTGTGGTCTCACACATACTACTCCAAAATGTACACATTTTTAAAGTTCTCCTTACTTTACTATTTTAATTTTATTAAATGTATAATTAGGATACTTTTTTGAAAAATAATTTTACCTCAATATCAAAATAAAACCTTTTATGCCCTTGGTAAATTTCTATAGTGAAATAAATCTAACATTATTCTTACATACATCAAATCCTAAGAAAACATATGGTTTTGGTACTACACAATCATTTGCTAAAATTATACTGCCTGATGTGTAAAGCCTGTAGACTCAGCCAAAAAAGAATATTTTAAAAACCAAGGGCTCTTAATCAAAATGAGAGTTCCTTTTACTGAGGGTTTATTGTTTTCCTTATTTCGGGTGAAATGAAATATATCTCCCCAAAAAGTCATTTCCAAACAAAAATCCGTAATATGAAATTACAGCATATGGAACCCCCAAGAATTTCCACACACTACTGAGGGAGTCATTACAACCCTGAACCCACACAGCAAAACCACATTGTGTATAATAATGGTGCTCACCACCTTCACACTCAACATTGGAGAAACTTTAAGTTAGGTTTGTAAATTAAGTGCAGCTCTGTGCAGTCCAAGACCATTTCTATATTGTTTCTGGGAAAGTTTTTTATGAAGATAACACATTTTCTCACAGTGTAATCTGAAGCTCACTTCTTTCTTAGACCAACAATGGTAACTATATAACTTGCTTCTATAAGAACAGTTAACCTGGGCGCCTGGGTGGCTCAGTTGGTTAAGCGACTGCCTTCGGCTCAGATAATGATCCTGGAGTCCTGGGATTGAGTCCCGCGCATTGGGCTCTGCTTCTCCCTGACCCCACCCCCTCTTGGGCTCTCTCTCTCTCAAATAAATAAAATTTAAAAAAAGAAAAAGAAAAAGAATGGTTAACCTAAATTCTGTTTAAAATGAAGGCTCCTGGGGCGTCTGGGTGGTTCAGTCATTATGCGTCTGCCTTCGGCTCAGGTCATGATCCCAGGGTCCTGGGACTGAGCCCCGCATCGGGCTTCCTGCTCAGCGGGAAGCCTGCTTCTCCCTCTCCCACTCCTCCTGCTTGTGTTCCCTCTCTCACTGTGTCTCTCTCTTTCAAATAAATAAATAAAATCTTTAAAAAATAAATAAATAAAAATAAAATGAAGGCTCCATCTCCCATTCACCAGAGGACTACTTGAGTAAGTAATTTAGTGGCTATCAAACTGAAGGCATCATTTAGTAGTAAAGTTCTGCCTGGTGCACATTACTACAAAACTAAGAACCATAGATCCAGCTTTTGGGGTGCCTGCCTGGCTTAGTAGGTAGAGCATGCAACTCTTGATCTTGGAGTCATGAGTTCAAACCCCACGCTGGGCATAGAGCTTACTTTAAAAAATAAATAAATGAAGGAATTACCTAAAACAAATTAGACCCAGTTTTTGAGAGCAATGGCTGTCAGAAAATAGAAAGGAAGTAAAATCTATACTTTCATGGGGGCAAAGAGAAAGCAGGGTAGAGGTATGGTGGAAGATTTACAAAGTCACTGAGGAGATCAATGAAGCAGCTAATTTTGCTTACAAAAAGTCTAAAAGAGGAAATGAAATGGTTATACTTTCTAAGCTCTAAATTCTAGTTTATCTAGCAGTCTAACAACTGGACACCTAATTGGTACCTCTTTATTACAATTATAATTGATTTTATTAATGACGGTATGAGAATACAATATGCTTGAAGTATTTTCAAATTTTTTTATTCTGGGGGCGCCTGGGTGGCTCAGTCAGTTAAGCACCTGCCTTCAGCTCAGGTCATGATCTCAGGGTCCTGGGATCGAGCCTGGCATTGAGCTCCCTGCTCAGCAAGAAGCCTGCTTCTCCCTCTCCCTGTCAAATAAATAAATAAAATCTTAAAAATAAATAAATAAATAAATAGATAGATAAAATTGTTTAAAAATATTTTTTATTCTGATACTATTTTCAGATAATATAATGTTGAATATAATTAAATGTATTTCTTTTTGGTATTCCAAAGTGTTTAAAAAGTAGTAATTTATGCACATTAAGTTTTCCAATGCATTGTTTTCCAGAACTGGAAGATCAATTTCCCAACCATGTCGGAGGTAAGAATTTCTTGTAAATATTAATTAATTAATTCAGCTATATATTGAGCAGCTATTAAATCCAGGAACTGTGCTCGGCACAGGGATAAAAAGTAAACAAGAAACATTATGCTCTGCCCTTAATAATTATAGGATAAAAATCTAAGAAAATGATGTTTCTGAGGTTTTGTTTTGTTTTTTTTAAGATTTATTTATTTGAGAGAGAGAGAGAGTGTGCCTGCATTGGAGCGCAAGCAGGGGGAGGAGCAGAGGGAGGGGAGCAGAGAGAATCTCAAGCAGACTCCCTGCCAAGAGTGGAGTGGAGCCCCACTCCAGGCTTGATCCCATAACCCTGAGATCACAACCTAAGCTGAAATCAAGAGTCAGTCTCTCAACTGACCGAGCCACCCCTGAATCAGTTTATTTTAAACTGCAGAACTTCTATGACTCTGACAATAAAAATAAATAGGAATTCTCCCTTAATCCAACATAATTTATTTAACAGACTATAGCTGGTCCCAAAAGAAAATTAACAATCATTTTTTTCTCCAAAATTTTTCTGAACAGTAAGTAACCAAAGATTCTCTGGAAAGTTCTACAAAACCAGCTATAGCTTTCTCAGCAATATCTTTAACCACGAAAACACTTTTCTGGCATTACTGGCTAAAAATATAAAGCATAGAAAAGAAGATAAAGAGAATGAAGCTAGTGGCTAAATATAACTTCATACAATTTCAAATGACAACAGTTAAACAAAACCATAAATAATCATTAAAAAGCTAAAGTACAATTTTTCTTCCTGCCATAGACTGACAAGGGCAGACTGGCGAGGTGGCTAAGAGAGCTCACAGGGGGATCAGAGTGGCTTTTGTTTACCACTCTGACTTTGGACAAGCAAACTATTGAAACTAGTCCCTTATTTCAAATGAAGATGAAAATATTATGTCTCATAACGGTTAGGAGAATAAATGACATAACACCTATAAAGCACTTAACACTTTCTGGTAAGAGTTCCCCCCAAATGCTAGTCATCGTTGTTCACCTCAGAACATGATTAGTGGCTGTAACCATAAGCTGGAGCCAGACTTCCTAAGTTTGAATCCCAGCACCACCACGGCCCTAGCTATGTCCCTGTTTTCCCCTCCAGAGACTGGATAAAATAATACCTTCCTCATGGGGTCTCTGTGTTCTTCAATTAGCTGATATACCTAAGTGCTAGCAGTCTTCATCATCTTCTCAACGAGACCAAGGTCGGTCCAACGGAGAGGAAGTGTGCCATGACACCAGGAGGAAGCGCTCACAAAACTATCACACGCAGAATGTTATTTTTAAAATAGGTACAATGCATTGTGTGCTCAGAACCTTGCAGAGTCATCAGGAGCCTAAAAATATCAAATATTTTGACAAATATAAAGTAGGCCTTCAGGCTACATATTCCAAGTAACTTAACACGTCTGAGAAGAAAAGAAATCTTCAATCTAATACTATTTCTTCATCAACCAATATTTATATAGAGAGATAAAGCTTTCTGATATACCACAATGACACATGTGTTTATTGCCAGAAAAACATTCTACACATAGAAACACCAGCCTAGATGAAATTTAAAAGATGAAAAAATCACTTCTGAACCTAAGTTTGACTTCAAAAAATCTGATGTTTGATTTAAATACATTTTCTACTTCCCCTAAATGGCAATACATACTAACTTCCAGTTGGTAATGTAACTCCTTGAATTTGTAGATAAAACTATCTTTAATTCTATAACCAATTTTCCCCCTTGGATTTTTAGATATGTGACTTTCTTTCTTACCAGGTGTGATGGTTAATTTTATGTGTCAACTTGACGGGCTATGGGTACCAGATATCTGGTTAAATAGTATTTCTGGATGTGTCTCCGAAGGGGTTTCAGCAAGAGGTTAGCATCTGAATCAGCAGACCAAGTAAAAGTAAAGATTGTTCTCTTTGATGTGGGTGAGCCATTCAATCCACTGAGGGTCTGAATAGAACAAAAGTCAGAAGGAGATTTCATTCTCATTCATGCATACTCACACTCTTGTGCGCTCTCTGCCTGTCTGCCTGCCTGCCTGAGCTGGGCCATCAGTCTTCTCCTGCCCTTGGATTGGGGTTATACCACCAGCTTTCCTGGGCTCCAGCCTGCAGACAGCAGATCATGGGACTTCTCAGCCTCCAGAGTCGAATGAACCAATTCCTCTGCCTCAATATCACCTTGAGGGCTCCCTTTCCTCCTTCCTACCTCTTTCCTGATTTCAGTCACCACCACAAGTCCCTGCAGGTCAGGTCCTCTGCTCCTCTAGCCCAGTATCGGCAAACCTCCGTGGAATGAGTCATGACATCAATTATAGATTCTCAGGCTAAGTACCACAAAACACACCTAACCTCTCATATGTAATCTATTCAGTTTCACTCACTTATGAATTTAGCTAAAACTGTGTATATTTGTGGTATGTCCTGATATCATTCTCCTCCAGGATCAGGTCCTATAGGTTTAGCCTCTGACAATGACTCTAAGAAACACTAATACCATCCTCAAGGCCCTACCATGCTAACCATGCTATGCAGTAAAGGGTTAACCCAGTAGGCCTACTGCTCAAACCCTGCAAAATTTCTAAGAAAGGTCTGTTTTCAGACTGGCTCAAGAGGAGCTCTGAGCCCTTGTAATATCTGCCAGATACACGTTTTTTTGTATACCTGAGGCCTCGGGCCATGTAGTACCAGCATGACCACATAGTTTATACTAACACTGTGATTCATGACAAACTCCTATCTTTGCTCTGAGGGGCAAGACTCTGAATAGCTAAAGTCAGTCATGCAGGTGCTGCGTGTCTACACGTGGGGACCCCAGTAAAAGCCCTGGACACCAAGGCTGGGATGAGCTTCCCTGGCTGGCAACGCTTGGCACCTGTTGCCGTATACTGTGGCCAGGAGTGCCACTCCACTGAGAGACGAGACCTGGAAATCTGTGCCTGCTTTCTCCTGAACTCTCCCCCATGCAACTTTTCCCTTTGCTGATTTTAATCTGTACCCTGGCTGTGTCAAACTGTATTCATGATTAAAACACCTTTTTGTGAGTGGATCACTGGGTCTGATGGTGGTCTTGGGGAACCCCCTCCCCAATCTTCTTCTTAGTCCAATCATCTTAATCCCTGTTAGAAGTATGAGTCTTGCCATATAATTTGCCCCATTAGAAAGTATTGGCATACTATTCACCAAATCTTTTTCTTGTACTCAACTTTTGCTTTTTTTCTATGATTGATCCCCAGAAAAATGATTCTGTCCAAGGATATTGCTGTTGAAGCAGAAGACACAGCAGAATTTACAGTACTGGACTTAGAGACTGCCTAAAAGCTGAAGGTATTATCCAAAAAATGAAACACACAGATGTTAGGCAAAAGGCTTAAAAGAATTTCATGGGAAAGTAATTTGCTGGCATTAAACCTACAATTCCAGCTTATTCAATCAAAATAAAAAATTCATTTATTGGATGAGTATATACACTCATGAGTATGTAAACAGAGTATTTATTGGAGAGTGATGCTTTTCTCACTATACAGGAGGCTTGTTTTTATTTCTTACTTATATTCAAGCATTCTTCCATTTTTCCAATCTTCAAATACTCACCAATGACAACCCTGAACTTTTTTGCTGCCTTTCACATTCTCAAACATTTTTATATGCACTTTTTTCGATTCTCATTTTTGTCTCACAAATCATAGCCCTTTGGCACTGAAATCTCTTGAGTACTTTCCAAATGTCCCCTTATGAATCATAATCAAAACTCAGAATACCACAGCCTTGGTTTGTAAAACAATGATACATACGTGTAATTAACCCAAAGACACAGGCACTGTCTTCTCAGGACTTGCCCATCTCAGTTACTGGCAATCAATCCTGCCAGCAACTGAGGCCCAAACTCCCCCTCCTTCACTTACCCGCTCTGTCTCCAGGTCTAAACCATCAGCCAATTCTGTTGACTCCATCCTCAAAATACATCCAGAATCCAGACACTTTCGCCACTGCCATTACGCCTAAGCCACAGCATGTCTTGCCAGAATTACCGCAAAGGTCCCAAACTAGTCCGCCTGCCCTCACCCTTACTTCCCCATGACTGTTCTCAACACAACAGCCAGGCCTGTCCTTGTTCAATCACAATCCAGGTTATGTCACTGCTCTGTTTAAAATCCTTCAGTGGCTTCCCATTATTCAGAGTAAGAACCAAAGTGCTTACAATCATTCTCAAGGCACTACGTGGCCTGCTCCTGTTGCCTCTCTGTGTCCTTTCCCATTCTAGCCATGTGGCCCCCTTGCTCTCCTTGTACTCATGGGGCGTGCTCCTTCCTCAGCGCCTGTGTTCTTCCTGCCTAGAATACTTCCCCACAGACATCTACACGGCTTGCTCCCTCACCTCCTTTAAGCTTTTGTTCAAATGTGACTTCCTTGGAGACGCTGGCTGGGACCATGTTATTTAAATCAATCACCACCATTCCCTAACTCCCTTCCAGATTTTACTTTTCTTCAGAACACTTAAAACCTTCTAATCTACTATGTAATTTACTTATTTCTTTTGTCTGCTTGGCTGCCCCCTCTAGAATGCAAGCTCCATGAGGGCACTTTGCCTTCTGCTATATCACCAACACCTAGAAGAGTGCCCAGCACTTAATAAACATGCAGAGATTATTTACTGAATGGATTAACTAAGTGTCAAGATGTAAACCTTTAAAAACTCAGAGATAACTATACATATAATTATATAACTACATAAAAAGAAGCAATAAAAATCTTTGTGTACCAAGACAAACCATCTGGAGGTAAAATGGACTACAATGTTTGACCCTTTCAAGGTTACTCAGGGCGATTATTACAGTTTACTGACAGCGGCCACCATACTCACTGCCCTCTTAATCCTCCCTGGGGCACAAAGCTCGCACTGCATCTGCCCCAGGCTGCAGGTGGCTTGCTGTGCCCCCAAGTCTTGTCACACCCTTGTTAATGTGCCTGGCCCACCTCAGATCACACTCCATGCCCTGAGCATCCCATTTTGTTTCCCAACAGTCCATGGATGGTTTTCATGGGTTTTTCTCCAGGTCTTTCTCTAAATGCCACCGTAAAACTTTCAGCCCATTTCACATTGGATTAGACATCCCGCCACTTTTCCCATCTACTCCTGCCCAGACCAGCTAGGCCTCTCTTTCTGCTGGATGGTTGGTTGTCCGGTGCTAAGACTTTTATTAAAGTTGTTCTGTTTTGAAATTTAGAGTGATTCCCTTCATGTCCCCACTTTTAACTGTACTCCCAAGGATTATTATTATTATTTAATGGTTTGGTATAAGAGCTTTATTAGTGCTATTTGCAAATTAAAAAACAAACAAACAAACCTTCCTCTACTGATAACATTTCTTTTAGCTAGAGATTTCAAAAGAATCAGGATGCTTTCTAATGAATTATTTCTCGTACACCTATGCCACTCCTATTATTTTGTGCTAAATATCTTATTATGGCGAGTTTTTATAGATCTGTAAAGTGTTACTAGCCAGGAAACAATCTAAGGAAAAGCTTTACTAGACTGCTGAAGACTATGATCACTGTGCAGAACAAAAGAATAACAAAAGAATAATGTTTGTGTATGTCCAAGGTCATACACGCTTAACTGGATGTCTTGGTGAATCAACTGTTTCTATTTCATACCGTCTTTAGCATCCTACTCTGGGAATGGTAGCTCTGTTCTCCACATCTCCTAATCTAGGCATATACTTCTCATCTCCATCCTACACATTTCACCCAACCTCTCTGCTCACAACCAGATTCCACCTAGCTATTTCTTTTGTCAAATCTGATGGCGTTCTCTTCATGGAGCTGGATGCTGGAGAAAACTCCCTTTGTACTAATCTTATTTTCTAAACTTTCTTCTCATGTATCGTCCTAAATGGATGTGGAGGTAAGAGGACCACCTGTCAGGCAATTCCTGAGTTAAATGGGGCCGGGGAGGGGGACCAGATGTCACTTAGGCTCCTTCCAAATTAAAGATTTTATGAAGAAACTTTGATTCTTTCAATGACACCCTATCCTCTGCTGTGCTCTCTGGGAGGTCTCACCTCATTCTTCCCAACCCACAAGGAAGGTGGAGCGAGCCTTTCCAATTCCTGGGGCCACCCCTTAGCTCTCTCAATGACTCTCCTAGTACCTTTGCCACTTGAAATCACCACTTGTGGATATACTCTTTTTAACCATCGCAGGCAATTTCTATTGTTTGGGGATATTTCTAACTTCCTCAGTGACTTACAAACCTCAATCGTATTTGCCCATTCCACCTCAATTCCAACAATAAACCCGAGAGCATCAACTTCTATCTGACCTCAGCATATTGACCTGCTTACTCATCTCCAATAGACTCTTTAGTAAAATCCTTACTGCTGATACTTCGGATTTTTGCCTCTTTCCAAAAGTATTCAATTCTTCCTTTCTCATCTATACTTTGGGACAGTGATATATCATCCAAATTTACAGAGAAGACTGAAATTATCCAGTGCAAGTATAATATCCCTAAACTTATCTGAACACTTTTATCTCCAATCCCCAAATGGAAAGAAGCAAGAGACTGCTATGCTGGAAAGAAGAAAGAAATGCAAAAGATCCCTTCAGGAGACAGGGAGATACCCTTATCTCAAGAGTCTCTGTGACATGTTCCTCATTGCAGCCATTCAAGGGAATAGTGCAGGTCCGGGCAAGCAGGAGACAGAAAAGCCAAGGAGAGCTCACTAACTGTCTCTCACAGACCTACCTCCCCTTTTCTGCAATCCTTCTGGCACATCACGGCCATAGTGTGATAGACTCAAAAGATCTGACTTGGAGTCTGTTACGGGTTGAACTGTGTCTGATAAAAGTTCATCACACAGAAGTCCGAATCACCCATATCTCAGAATGTGACCTTACTTAGAAACAGGGTTGTAAGATATAATTAATTAAGAAAAGCTCATATTGGAGTAGGATGGGTCCCTAATCCAATATGGTAGGTTTATAAAAAGAGGACATTTGGAGACAGACAGACACACAGGGAGAATGCCATGTGATGAGGAAGGTAGAGATCAGGGTGAGGTATTGCCAAGCCTAGGAATGCCAAAGACTGACAGACACCACCGGAAGCTAACGGAGAGGCATGGAATAGAGTCTCCTTCATGGCCTTAGAAGGAACCAACCCCATCAACACCTTGATTCTGGACTTCTAACCTCTAGAACTGTGAGAGTAAATTTCTGTTGTTTAAGCCACACAGTTAGAGGCACTTTGTCACTGCAGCTCTAGCAAACGCAGTCCTAGCTCTACAATTTTCCCGTTTCTAAAGCAGAGATCGTAATTCTTATTGCTACAAACAATAAATATATATAGTGCTTACCAAGTGCCAGGAACTGTATGAAGTACTTCACATGGATTAACTCATTTAATCTTCACCACAGGCCCATAATGTAGATATCATCCCCTTTTTACAGATGAGGAAACTGAGGTACAGGTGGATTGAGTAAGTTACCCAAGGTCACATAGATAGTGAAGAGCCAAGAGAGAAACCCACGCAGTCTGACCATACTACCCACGAAACAACTATCTTTGTAAACCACAAAATTCCTCACAAATTAAACAATCACGATTATAATATCACTTTTCTACCCAAGAGCCTCTATTTCCCACAATAAAACGAACAAATTTCTCATCCAAGAGCTTCCACAATCTAGCACCTGCCTACCTTCATTTTATCACTCATTTCCTCCCTACACAAATTCTCCCTTCGCACTTACCTGCTCTTCTTTGCTTCAGCACAACTCACATTTTGTCCTTTATTCCCACTGTTACTCTTTCATGGGATTCCCCCGCCGTGCTGCTCCACACCCAAACTCTTATCTTTCTCAAAGAATACAACATTCTTTATGAAGCCTTCCCTGGCAGCTCCATCTATACGTGGTCTCCCCGTGGCCTCGTATATGCATTGTTCAATATTCCCTGAGAATTCAGGAATAATGTCAGCCAAGAAGGTGCTTACACCACCTTGTAAGATGGCAAAAGAAATGAAATTTTTACACAAACCACTAAAATAAAAAGAAGGATGTTTGCATGAGAATGACAAATTACTATGGAGATTTACAGAAGTTACCACAAACCAGGATGGAGAAAGATGTACTGAGGAGATGGTGCCTGGATTGGGCCTAAAAAGGGGTCAATAAAAATGTTTATAGCTTTATATGCATTTAGTAATGTATGCATTTAGTACTAATTACATGCACACTGGGTTATTTGAAGGTATATGTTTTTTTGTTTTTTTTTTAATCTGACAGAGACAGCGAGAGAGGGAACACTAGCAGGGGGAGTGGAAGAGGGAGAAGCAGGCTCCCCGCGGAGCAGGGAGCCCGACGTGGGGCTTGATCCCAGGACCCTGAGATCATGACCTGAGCCGAAGGCAGACGCCTAGTGACTGAGCCACCCAGGCGCCCCTTGAAGGTATGTTATCTTCCTTTCTCATATTTATGGTTTCAGTCTTCTCTAGATCCAAAAGGGATTGGAGGTGAATCTTACCCACTGGGGTGTAAGCTGTTGTGAGGCAGGGGTCTTGGTCTGGTCTTTCTTATAGTGTCATACACAGCTGATTACATGCAATCAGACCTTCAAGAAATACTTGAAGAACAGATGCATAATGAAGGGAAGCAAGGAAAGAGAATGTTACAGGAGAGAAGTGAATTCCCATGATTTTCCCAAGTTCTCCTCGACCTAGCAGCCACTCCCTTTCTCTGCTTCCTGTGCCTTGGCTCAGCAGCCCTGCTTGTGATGCTTTTTTCCTTCCCCTTTTTGGCATAAAGTCCTCTGAGGCCCAGTTCGTTCTCCCCTCCTAGCTGGGTATTCTCTGCAGGGGTAATCCTATGGATCTCCTCCTTCCTGCCATTCTGCTGCATGCATTCGGCTCTGGTCAGCACTTGGATGTTCTCATAAAGTTTCATACTTGGTTATCCTTCTCCCACCAGATTTTATAGCTCCCCAAGGCTGGAAACCATGTCCTATTTATTTTGTACGCTTCCCCTCTTCACCTCCACACAGACGTCCCTTCAAACACAGAAGTACCTGGCAAATACTTGCAGAATGACTAAATCCTTTCAGTATTTCTATCGCTGAAGTATAATGTTCTTTCATCTAACTCTCCAGGTTCAAAAGTACAGTGGAAAAAGTTATATATCAAAGCATTCATTCCCAAGTAACACAGATTTATCTTTTCTAAAACTCGCAATCACTGAACCAAACTTCAGTGGCTTCACCAATGAGAAAAAAAGGTGTAAGCACACAAAGAAGGATCTGTTATATAACCGCCCTAACACTGCTAGCTCAATTCACCTTCTTAGGCACAGGATTTATCATTTTATGGCAATTTAGTAGTATAAATACTACACACATTTCTTCCCCAAGAAAGAGATACTGAATGTGGTCCAACTTAACCTGAAACTGGCAAGATGAAATACAACAACTAGAAATGAAATTGAATTTGTAAAGCTCCCAAGTTCCTGCAGCAGATACTCAAAATTAACTATTTGTTACTTTGAATTTAATATGGAATAATTCTTCTAAATTTTTTTTTTAGATTTTATTTATTTATTTGACAGACAGAGAGAGAGAGACAGCAGGAGAGGGAACACAAGCCGAGGGAGAAGCAGGCTTCCTGCAGAGCAGGGAGTCCGATGTGGGACTCGATCCCAGGACTCCGGGATCATGACCTGAGCCGAAGGCAGTCGTTTAACCAACTGAGCCACCCAGGCGCCCAATATGGAATAATTCTATGCAAGTAACAGTAAGTCTAAAAATTTTAATGGTGAGAACCTTAGAACCATAACATAGCACATGGTTAACGTGGAATCCAATCTGAACAATGCTCGGTTTCCTTAGAAGAAACGGTGGAGCTTAAGATTTTTATATGTTCATTTATTTAAGTAATCTCTATAACCCAATGTGGGCTGGAACTGGACTCCGAGATCAAGAGTCACTGGTTCTTCCATCTGAGCCGGCCAGGCACCCTAACAGATTCTTATTTTGCTCTCTACTTCTACTGGGTTCTCCGTAGAACAGACAGCCTCTAACTTGTGGAAGACTTAAAGTAAAGATAAAGGAGGGAAAGAAGAAATTAAGCTTACCACCAAAGGGGCCAGCAAAAGACACTCTTACCTAAGATAAGTCTGCAGGTTTTTCATTGCCTCCAAGAATCAGAATTTCCTTTGAGAAAGGTCATTTCAAAACTGCTTTAAAACCATGGACTGCAAAACTAAGTTGAAACACTGAATTCCAACTGCCTAAGACACTGACTTTGCTGGGGTCCACTTCTTGCCCATTGACACTGGCTGAGAATGCTTTTTCCAACACTTGGTGTTGCATCAAAATGAACCTGCTTTTAAGAGAATTACACCTCAAGTACTGTCTAATTTTAATATTGAGAAAAAACAGAACCACTGGCCTGAAACTCTCAATTCTCTTGGAGATTCTATTTTCCTAAACAAAAATGAAACAAAGTTCACTTTCCGTTTTTATAAATACCATAATTAATTTTAACCATAAATACTGCTATAAGAAGTTTGGTAAATGAGAGAAGTTTCCAGACTCTTTCTGACATAGGCAACCTCTGTATTTTGACCACATGACTGATGAATGCCCCATATGTTCCTGTGGCCACTACTGCCAGTCTAGTTATACTATAAAAAATGGAGCAGAAAAACATAAAAGATATTACTGAAAAGCCCAAACGGAATACTATAGTCTGGTGCCAAAACCTTTTTTAAAGGTTTTCTTGAATAAAAAAGAAATGTGGAGAAAAGCGACCTGTTTGGGGGAGAAAACAGATTAAGTATAGAAAAGAGGAATTTTCAGACATTATAATGTGTACCTGAATGAAAGGTTATTAAAGGACTTTTACACATAATCAATATTTAGCCAGTGAGCAAATACTTTGTTCTAATAACAAAAATGCTAAGTAGAAACCATAGATAACTTGTGTTTCAAACACTAAAGCTGACCATTTCTTCTATCTTCATATAATTCAGTCCTTTTTAATTCCTAAGATTTTCATATCCAGATGAGCCAAAGTCATAAAATTAGAGCCCGAGAAGACCGATGCTAACATCCCTCCTGGACAGCCTCAGGTAAACCTTTTCAAACACAGACGAACTCCAAGGCCTCCTTCAGAAAACCATTCTAAAGGTTAAAATATTCAGAAAAACTTCCCTGTATTTAGCATAAATCCCTCCTGATGCTTGCAGTAAGTCGATTTCCTCTTCTTTTTCTTCAGGGAAGATGGAAAACAGCTGTTCAACATTCCCTTTCAGGCTACTTTTTCCTTCCTGCCAGACCCACCCCCCCCAAGGGAGAACTGTAAACACTGCAGGTGATTCCAAAATGCAGCTGGCCCAAGTCTGATTGTCCACACTGTTGGTGAGTCTGGCCCCATTTGTACCTTCTAGAATGCTATCATTAAACGGCCAAGGCCCCAAGAAGAGCTCTTCACCAGAATTTGTAGAATTCTAGAAATCCATGATTTATAGTCTGTCCTCAGTAGGCTCAAACAATAAAAACAGTGCTGCTTCAAGAAGAAAGAATTACAGGCAGAGGTGTAAAGAAAGTAAGCAGGACTGTCCCACAGCCAGGCAGTCTTCCCCGCCCCTCTCCTGGGCCTGTCAGGCTGTTGTGCGTACCTTGGCATGGGAACACTTTTAAACTACTTGGTGATTTTCATCATGCAATTCTTGAGTTTCTTGTCAGTGACGCAACTTTCTGGATGCAAACGAACTTTAGCAATGCAATAACCCTTTCCATACTTCAATCTAAGGGAGTCTTCTAAATCTAAGTATCAATGTGTCGACTGTGACATCTGGAAATGAGTAATCCCTGCTAGCATCACAACATAATGCGCAGATTACTACATCATACACTGAAATGTATGTAACCAGCCTAACGTTGTTACCTCCCACTTCATGAATTGCTAACAAATATCCCCATTTTTCTTGCACTAGCCACTAGACTCCAATAGTAAAGCCAGTATATGGCCTGTGTACTTCATCAATAAAAATATTATAGACCCACAAGTTTGGTAAGCCCATTTCCTTTACAAATTCCTTTTAAGAGTTATGAAATGCTGATTCAACTTTGCTGTGGTATAACATCTGCATGCATCAAGTGCCTATTGCTTAGTAGCTAAGTTTGTTACAAGCGAGAAAATGCAGAAGCCCTGATTTCATCAACAAATACAAACTTACAACTCTAAGGCATCTTTGTATGCAATGAATATTTCAAAGGGAAAGATTTCAATGACAGCTCTTTAACTGATTGTGGACCTATTCGATTTCTACTAAAAGAGCAGTGTATACTAATTTAAACACACACCGGGAATTTTACTATGATTATCCTGCTATTTTTTTCATATTAACTGGGGAGAAGAGAGGCAATATTAATTCCATAAATAATACCAAAAAATTTTTTTGGCATGTAGAAATATACACTCAGTCGCAAACTCTCTCTGACCCTGCCTAGGACAAAGCAGATGGACACAAATAACCTACAATACATATGTCACGTACAAGCCATTGAGAGTTAACTGCATATACGTCTTCTGTTATATTTTTAAAAACAGGACCATACTTATCTAATGGCCATAACCATTCCCAAATATAAAATGTCAAAACAAACCATGCTTATTATCAGTATGTTTATAGCTTCTAGATATTACTGAAGAGGCAAATTCTGTTCTTTCAGGAATTGTTTACTAACATTTGATGACAACACTTACCACGTTCATGCTTATGGAATATCCCTAGGGAGTTGAAACAACTAGAAGGAAATCCAGTGGTAATCTTAACACACGTCAAAAACACACGCCCAAAAATTTTGGGCGCCTGGGTGGCTCAGTTGTTTAAGCGACTGCCTTCGGCTCAGGTCATGATCGTGGAGTCCCGGGATCGAGTCCCACATCGAGTCCCAGATCAGGCTCCCTGCTCAGCAGGGAGTCTGCTTCTCCCTCTGACTCTCCCCCATCTCGTGCTCTCTCTCTATCATTCTCTCTCTCAATAAATAAAAAAAAAAAAACTTAAAAAAAAATTCATAGTGTTCTTCTGAATTAAGGACTGAACAAACTACCCCACTCAAGAAATAAAAAGATGGGGGGACGCCTGGGTGGTTCAGTCGGTTGGGCGTCTACCTTGGGCTCAGGTCATGATCCTGGGATCAAGTCCCGCATTGGGCTCCTTGCTCGGCGGGGAGCCTGCTTCTCTCTCTGCCTGCCGCTCCCCCTGCTTGTGCCCTTTCTCTCTCTCTTCCTCTCTCTGACAAATAAATAAAATCTTAACCAAAAAAAAAAAGGTTAAAAAAAGAAATAAACAGATGGCCTCAACTGTCTTTTCTTCTCTTGCCAAATTAAAATCATTCCCTTTTCTTCTTTGTGATCTCCAACAGGCTCTGCAAACGCTCATTCTGCCTCCTGCAGGTTTATACTCTTCTGGGCATCTGAAAAAGGACTTGGATTCCACACCCCCAACAGGCTGGAGCTTGCCTGGATAAGCAGAAGCAAGCCACACAAGTGGTAAAGCACTCAAAGACCTGAAGGCAGCTAAGGAGAACTTAGCGATGAGCCTAGGACTCTGCAGGAATTCGGGAATTTGAAGAGGCCCCACAGTGGAATCCTTACAAGGCCCAGAGTGGAAGCAGAGGGAGCTGTGGGAAGGGGGTCTGTAAAGAGCCAGTTTACAGAAGTCTGGGAAGCACATAAGGACTTGACGGAGCTGACAGTCCTTGGACACTAGTGAGTAGTAAAAGGGATAATAAACTACATCTGTAGGGAAATGAAATTTACGCGTCTTTAATCACATGAACTTAGAGTCATGAAGGAGAAAAGTTGAATTAAATGTGCAATGTGGGTTCACCTCGTATTTAAGGTAGGCCACTATTTGTAAAAATGACAGACAAGTCTCTTACCTTCACAGTATTTCCATTTCCACACCCCTAAAATGAGGATAAGACACCTCCTCTGTATCACTCTCCATTTCCACTAGGCCAAAATATGAAAATACTAGATTTGAAAAAAACTTAGAAGTACTAGGTGATTTTAAAATGCAAGTATTCGTGTAGCCATATGATCTATCAGGGACTTTTCCTTTCCTTCAATTGTCTAAACATATGAATTTGTAAGCAAGAATTTATTACACCTAATGGCACCTCTTTACCCCACCCATAATACTTTCTACTAGTTTGAATCTTTTCTGTAACACTTCCCCACCGACAGCTAACAAAACCACTCTTCTATACGTGACTAGAAATTGTGAAACACTAAGTGCAGACGGATCAGAACATGGGACTAAGTTTATTCACTAACAGAAAGATTTTCTTTAAAGAACAATTATTTCAATTAAAAATATTATCCACTTAATGCAGAGTTTATTATTTTATTTTTTTATTCTGTAAAATTTTTATTGTTATGTTAATCACCATATATTACATCATTAGTTTTTGATGCAGTGTTCCATGATTCATTGTTTGTGCATAACACCCAGTGCTCCATGCAGAACATGCCCTCTTTAATACCCATCACCACGCTAACCCATCCCCCCACCCCCCTTCCCTCTAGAACCCTCTGTTTTTCAGAGTCCATCGTCTCTCATGGTTCATCTCCCCCGCTCCAGTTTCCCCCCCTTCATTCTTCCCCTCCTGCTATCTTCTTCTTTTTTTTTTTCTTAACATATATTGCATTATTTGTTTCAGAGGTACAGATCCGTGATTCAACAGTCTCGCACAATTCACAGCGCTCACCACAGCACATACCCTCCCCAATGTCTATCACCCAGCCACCCC